>NC_080671.1:243162282-243345038 GCF_030247195.1 Topomyia yanbarensis | reverse complement strand
CCGCCGGTTTTCATATAATCGATTAAACGGAGATATTTGTGGTAACAACGGCAGGTTTTGCAGCTCTCAAGTCGAGAGATAATGGTTGTCAATGGAGATTGCCAGGCATAGCGCAGGGACTTGGGATCACTGATGTTTCTGATTTATGTCCATGTCGTGTTTTTAGTACTGAAAACTTCTCGCCGGTATTGCACAGACCATCTCAGCATTAAACGTTTGCTTATGGTGGTGTAGCAAGAACTGCCACTATGGAATTCCGATGAAAGATTTTCTGGCAGAGCTCTTCCTCCCAGACTTCCATAACTTTTTGACTGTGCAAGCTCTGCCTGCCAGACCCCAGAACTTTTTAACTGCCGAAAACATGCGGAAAAGGCAATGTCGATTGAGAGGTAACGGGGGGAATCAGTACCCTTTCGACTGTCCTGGTTTTTTACTCGTCTGATATGGTCACCCCGCTTTTTAAACCTTACTTTAAAAACAAAAACACACACACATACATTGACCCAAATCTTTGAGCTGAGTCGATTGACATATAAAACTAAGCCCTGCGGGCCTCGGAAATAATGTATAAAGATTTGAGCGAATTCTATACATTTCTTTTGTAAGTAATATAACGTACTACCCTTCCAACTAATGCACTGAATCTGGATCTGCTAGACTTTCTAGTTGGTCAAAGGCACTAGCATAACTCTTCGTTGCTGGACAACACATGGCTTCAGACCAAAAGTTGACGGCCGCACCAAACTGTTGAACTCAGGTTTTTTACCCGGGGACACAGGTTGCGTAAATGAAAACCGCGTAAATTTCAAAATCCGCGTAAATGAATATCGCGTAAATTTAAGAATCCGCGTTAATGGAAACCTCGTTAATGGATACCACGTAAATTGAAAAATCCGCGTGAATGAAAACCGCGTAAATTTAGCGTAAAAAACCGCGTAAAAAATCTGAGTGTATATACAAATCTTTTAACCCTTTTTGCTAGATATTCTTCCTACCGGTCATCATCCTGCGTGTGCTTGAGATCCATTCATATGGGATTTTCGATTGATTGACACCAGTGTAGTGGAGTGCACTGAAACTGCACACTCCACTACATCGGTGGACATTAATCGAAAACCCACAAAGGTCACGCGACAACAGCAATCTTCGATTACCGTCGTCTTCAGATCAATAGATGCCCCCGTCGGATTATATTATGGTTCTGATGGATTATGTTAAGCGTCAAGATGACATGGCCGGCATATCATCTTGACGCTTAAGCTGGTGGAGACTAGTGAAATAGCTACGTCACTACAGCTGTTACATCCAAATAATTAGAAGCTAAGAGAAAATAGCGTAACACCACGTTGGTTGACTTTGGCATTACGCATTCACATATAGGATTTTCGATTGATGTGCACCGGTGTAGTGGAGTTCACTGGTTTTGTATTTTCTAGCAGTAGTGTCCATACCCAATTTTTTGCACTTCTGCTAGAAAGTGCAAAAATGGTGTAGTTCAGGTGCACTCCACTACACCGGTGTCAATCGACCGAAAATCCCAATAGCCATTCCAATTACCAGCCAGCCATCGCACTTCTGCCAGACCTGCAGAACCGCTAGACCAGATCAATATTTGTAAGTAATTATATTTCTAAGTAGCTGGATAAGAAGGTGCTCTGATGTAGTACCCAATTCTTATTGTTCTCGTTACATAAAATATGTCATTTAGACAAATTGCTCTTTTTTATTTTCAGGTGTGTAGAGATAACAATAAACAGTTTCTAAACCGTTGTCCAGCCTACCCCGTTATGAGCAATGATCTGCAGTAGTTGGACTAGAAGGCGACCGGGTAAAATTACAATTCCTACATCGCTGCATTGCGTCCAGTTTTCAGACATTTGCACAATCTCGCAGGTTGGTGATCAGGCACAAAATACTACTTTCATATGCAACAGGCTTGTAATCACACAGATATTGCAGTAACCGGATCCCAATAGCGACGGGTTTGTTATGCTTGCATTTTAATTTTGCCTAAAGTTTGCAGAAGGTAAAAAAATTGCGGTTAATTTTTGGAGTTCTTTAAATGGCCAATAATCTTTTTCAGTTCCATACTTAGGTGTTCTGCTCTTTCCTAACGATTGCCATAAGATGTTGGGTCACAAAAATAACTGTACAACTGAGTGCGGGTTTGGACCAAGGAACAGTAGGCTTGCATTAAGCAGACCAGCTAAAATACATCGCAGCCTATACCACGACCCACACTCGAAAGTCGGGTTCGCGGGAATCTTGTCAAACACGAAATAAGGGCAACGTCGTCACATCAGAATCATCAATATATAACACAAGATTTTCAATGCCAACCCTCAATATGTCAGTACGCACGTATGGCAGCAGAATGAACAGAATCATACCGTCTCTATCGTTTCGATATGCCCTGATTTTGGAGATTTGCTGTCGCACTGAAGATAAACCTACTGTATTTTCGTCGAACACGCCATATGGGATTAACTAAACCAATACCGATTTATTGACAGTCGATTCGTCGCTATGTGCTCTAGTGCTCAAGTTGAAGTTATACTCAATTAACGACGCTCAACTTATATCGTCTACCGTTTCCAAAAAATCCTAGCGGCACCGATGGCCACAAACTATTACCAGGTAGTTGTAAGTCGTAAATAATATTTTTTTCTTTGTGGTAATTAATTATTCTTTTTTTCTGTTTCAGATTATAGCACTCTTGTTAGTGACACCAGGTACGAAAAAACTTATATAGACTACTGAAGCGGCTTCTCAACCTGCCATCCGTAACCTATCCATAGAATGGCAACAATAAGCAATCTTCGTTTACGGTCACTATCGGATTTTTGGTTGCCCCAGTTGTGCTACGCTGTTATGGTTCGGGTGTAGCAGTACCGGCAAATCTTCCAGGTGCTTAGCGGTAGGTCGCTAACTTTAACGCATACCGAATCATACCGTGATGGTGTTTCTGAGCTACATTTGCAGCAGATGTTATGATGTATGAGCTAGACGAGGCACATGAAACAGAAATTTCTTCCTATACAGCTGTGAAAATCTGCTGTGGGTACAACGGTGGACATCGGCATTATGTTCCTGACCGACCTACTTGTTTATTTACTTGGATGTTCCGCTCTTCTTCTTCTTCCAATTCTGTTTATTTTCCGTCGGCCTATTTCCGCTACGAGGACAAACACCGACGCCAGAGAGGTGACACTCCTACTATCTGGATTGGATATCGACCCATCAACTCATGGACCGGGGACCAACGGCTTTACTTCCCTTCCGAAGGAAGGTGTGACCTCAGATTTGTCTCACCCCTGAAAAATCTCAACGACCTCGACTGGGATTGAACCCAGACCAACTGGGGTGGGTGGCGGTCACGCTTACAACCCAACCATCGGCGCCGTCTGATGTTCCGCTCTACTGGGCCCTAAATCATAAAGAAAAACAGTTAACGGATGTAAATAAATAAAAAAATGTAATATTTTCTCATTGTTTTTATTTGGAAAGGAACAACCAAAACAAAAAAAAATAAGAAGAACACCAAAAAATAAGGAGCACGACGATCGATATAAATCCGATATCCTGCTCTGGTCGGCCCGTTATCGGGCTTAGTTGGCCCGATCATCGGCCTGATAATCGAGCCGATTGAGCTCTACAAAATTTACTGGGAAGAAACGGTGTTGCCAAGACCACATATGTAAAAGAGCATAATCAGTGATGCCACAAGTACAGATTTATCTGGGACGGGACCTGCGGAAAGAAAAAAAAACGCGTGTCAAATTGATCCAGCACGCAAATGTCAGATTGAACCGGCTGTCCTCAGAGTGATTAATATAGGGAGTATTTTATTTGAAATTGAGAAAATTCTAACTTTTTTTTCAAATATATCTATAAATTAATCATTAGATCAGTAATGATAGTGGAGATGGTAGTGCTTTCATTAATTTCGAGATCGTCAATTCTTGTGAACTTCTCCCACTGTTCTCTCAAATCGGGATTCACCGGAAAATGGTGCAAAGTTATATCCGGATTTTTCGCTTTACTACGACCGCAATTTTCTACCTTGCACTTCATGATAATGGATTCACGAAAAAAAATGAAAGTTCAATTCTTGTTTGTTCTTTAAAAAAGTCATGTCATTTCTTGAACTACACCAAGTATTAGTGTGTGTGAATCGAAGAAGTAAGATATAACAAACAAAAAGAAAGAATAAGAAAACACGAGTCCGCAGGTCCCGTCCCAGAGATTTATATAGAATGGTACAGATTTTTGAAGTGTTTCTGGTAGAGATTCTGTACGGAACGGATTACAGATTTTTGTAAAAAAGTACAGATTGGTACAGATATTTTTTTATATGACAGCAAGGTAAAATAATTTAACACTGTGGTGTATCCCAGTAAACAGCAGGTAAAGGTCGAGTTGGGCTGCTGACAGAGTGATGGCGAGAAGATGAAGTGGAGCTGGTACTGTCTGAGCTTGAACTGAAGCAAACATTAGAATGCAATATGCGAAAAACCTGCTTCCAGCAAAATCATCCCTTTTTACCCCTTTCATAGTGAAAGCCGAGTGGATCTACTCGGAGCGTCTACGTATACTTTGGCATGCTCGATTTGATTTGCTGCAAGCAGAATTCTCGCATTCTAATGTATGGTAATGCCTCTCCGCCACTCTGTCGGTGGCATTTGGTTACCAACAAAGTCGTGGCGAGAATTTGGCGCTGATATTAATATTACCCAGTCAAACTCATACGGAATTCTGACTGATTTCTTGCGGAATTCCAGTTCAAATAAAACAACCGCTTCCGGGTTAGAATTTCTGGTTTGGTTTCCTCGAATGAAAAATCAGTATGAGAACAATGATTTTTTTAAACAACTTTGTTATTGTTTGGGTACAGAATACGGTACAGATTTTCCTAGAGTCAAGTACAGATAGAAAAGATTTTTCAACTCCCAGTACAGATTTAATTGTGGCAACACTGAGCATAATAGCAAAAGTGATCGGCAAAATGTAATAAAATAATAGTTATCAATTCAGTCTAGAGCCTGATCTCGCACAGACCAGAAGCTAATTACACAGTGCTCGTTCACAGTAAAGCAAACGAACAAATTTCACCCGCTGGCTTCGCTACTTCTATAACAGAAAAAGCCTCGTTGCCCCAAGGTGAGCAAAATGACCGAACAAAAAAGCAAAGTGCGCCCACTAAGGGAAAATACAGTCGTGATCGATTTTACGAAAACTCGAAGAAGACCTACAGTGCGTGAGGTGGAACAGTTAATTAAGGTGAATATGCGTCAGTTTTGCAACCAGACGGCACACTACAGTAAACCATGCGCAAAATCTACAAAGGATAATGAATCCACTACAGCACACACTGACAAACAGTCTTCTAATGCTAAACCACAGACAGCCTGTCAAACGATAATCATCGATAAATCTAAGCCAACATCAGTACATCTAGCGAAGGAATAACCAAAAAAGAAGACGGATACACCAAGGTCACTCAGAAACACAAGAAGCATCAAATAACAACCATCAGTGGAAACGAAAGCAACAACCACTATAGCGATGACGACATGGACGTACCCGAGAGCGAGGGAGACGGCAGTCAGATCAACCAACAAGCAGCAAATGGTAAAGGGAATAATAGGTTTGTTCCAGTACACGGAAGTCACTCCGGAGTAAACAGGAGCAAAAAATCTTTGCCCCTTTTTACTCCGGTTTGCTACCAGAAGAAGAAAAAAGAGAAGAAGAGAGTACAGGAACGATTTTCTACGGAGTACTTCCAGTTTCTCCTGGTACTGGAACAGACCTAATGTCAGTAGCACTTCTCCACCAAGGAAGATCACCCGCAACAGCAAGCAGTGCGCCCAAGATCGAAGATCGCAATAATTTTTCGCATTTTTTTCTTTTGAATGTAATGTAATATGCAATAATCTATAAAAAAGGCGAATGACCCTTGCGGTTAAAACCTTTATTAATAAATAAATAAAATAATAAATAGTTATCAATTATCTCCCTATTATCTTCGATACTGCAATGAGTAAATGCAGAGGTGATAGTAGAATTAATAGCCTTCTGTGTGCTTTAATTGTTAAATGAATTCTAGCATTCTGCAATACGCATTTGTGTATTACGTTGCTATGAACTACGTCATGCATTTTACGTTGATGGCGATACGTTGGTCTACAGTACGTCGTTCTTATAACGTTGCTTTCAAATACGTTGATGATGATACGTTGGTTAAAGATTCAGTCGAATAACAATACGTCGTTTCGTGTAGCGTCAAACGAATAATACGCACCTTTTCAAACCCACTTTATGTGCATACTTTCCGACATAATATTACAAGATTTTTTTGCTGTGTTGTTACCCTGACGGGTTACAATCTCGCCCACACCGGGTGAAAAAAAAATTGACAACAATTTTTTTCTAACCTAACACCTAACACCGATACAATGATAATACGCAATTAATAAATAAATAAACAAAGAAAAACTAACTACACCTAATTATTTCTTCCGCAATTTATCAATAATTCATGTAAAAAAATGGGTAGGAAATGTCAAAGACATAACCGAAGTGAAGTAGAATCTAGGGGCAGATCACTCTAAGAATGTATAACAAATTTGCATCAAATTATTTAATTTCCATTTTTGCATCAGCTTGGCACTCCCTCGCAGAAAAGTTTGTTTAACAAACGTCCTACGCTGATCCACTTTATTCGACGTTTTGTTAAATGTAGGGCTAGTTTTTCTGTAGGGTTTTGACGTCTTACACGCAACGCAAACCACATTGCAGGCAACGCAAAAACATTGCACGCAACACAAAATACATTATGAATTTCTATTTTGATGGAAATAAATGCATTTAATTTCGCTGATTTTTAAAAATGCATCACAAGTGATCTGCCCCTAGAGTAGAATACACTTAGGCTGTTAATTCGAATGCTGCAATTTTTGCTATCTTCTACATAAAAAGCCAGCTATTTCGATATTTGTTATGATGCATTGTGCCCCGCTGTTGTGGTGCATTTTACCCCCGCACAGGTGCGTTTTGCCCTGCCCATTTTTCAAAGAACAATTTATAATGATTTTCAAAAATTGAATATTTTTCATGTCCCTGAATATTTTGCAAAGCGATTGTGATTTCAGAGTATGTACAATGTTGGCTAAATGATATCATTAATTAAATTCTCCCAATTGATAGTCTATAGCTAAGTTATGATTATATTTTCTTAGGGGTGTATTTTACCCCATCTACCTCTACATATGCTTGCATTACATTCACATAAATCACTCGCGACGCGTTTGTGCAAATGGAATCTTGGTCATATCTCGAAAATTTCAAACGTGCACCCGAGACACATACATGGTAAAATTCAAATGTTGGGTTTGTTCCATAGCTTCGAGTGGGTAATTACCAACTCGATTATTTTCAAGTTGATAGTACTACCTTTACTACTCACATTACCCACCGGCCCTGATTATTGAATATTTCATTACACATATGTATAGTGGGATCAAAATGCATTCGTCTTGCTGAATATTTTTAGAAATAGGCCACTTTAAAGTATGGCATGTACAAATAAAGTAAATTAAGGGCCAAATCGGATAACAAATAGTTTTTGGATTTACTGTAAATTGTACTTACCCTACAGTTAAGAGCCAGCAGAAGGGCATTTACGTATGAAATGTCAGCATTAGAGAGTTAAGGCGAATGCCCTATACAATGCTATACATAGTATGTTCAAACCTTCGTCAAGCAGGTTTCTTAGCGTGGAGCTTTCGCAATAACCCTGCAATTGCCACGTTTGATTATAACCAACAACGAATGTAGTGCAGTGTTTCATTAAAACATGTGGCAGCGATGCCACATGTTTTTATGAAATTTCTGTAGAAGTATAATTAAAATGTCTGTAAATGTCTCTAGATGGTTGTGTAAATCCTAGTTACACTAGAATGTTAATTTAAAAATAGTTTGAAATTACTATTACTGAAGAAATCACTCGTAGTCGAATACAATTTTGCTAAACACTATTACTCTTTTAAAAGTTAAATTAACTGAAAAGTTGAATTAACTGAACTCCTTCGAGGTGAAAGTGGCATTGCCGCTCAGCAGAATTTCCGGGCTACCATGGCGATTAAACCACTGTTCGCGCAGTATCGTACAGAGTGACGTACTAGCGATTGTACGAGCGGGGGATAACATGACGTACTAGCTGAAGACATCGAGGACGACAAGCAAGTGTTGGTTGCCATGTTTGCTTTTTGGAAGGGGACCAATATAGTCCACAGAAACCATTCGCCGTGGTGCATTAGTCGCACGCGACTGACCCATTTCGGGCTGGACTGGGACGAAAGGAGCTTTGATTTCCTTGCACATCCCGCATTCTCGAATAAACTTTCGTATTTCCGATCCCATACGAGGTGAGTAATATCGCAACTGCACGTTGTGGATCGTTTTATCGTATCCCACGTGAAGCAAATTTTCGTGGGTACGTTGGATCAAATCTTGACGGAACTCGGGTGCTGGAACGAGTTTCCAACTGAACCGCGAGTCGCACGGAACAACTTTCGGGTTTACATACTTGAAAAGTTGATCATTTTCCACTTTGAAGTCGGCATAATCGTCAGGATTTTGGACTTTTTTCTTCATGGAACAGTACCAGTCTGAGGTGGACAAAGCTGAAACGGCTGCTACGGCCCGGAATAACGCATCTGGAACGATATTGTCCTTGCCTTCCCAGTGCTCAATAGACATGTCGTAGAGTTGCAATTCTAAACTCCAACGACTCAAAAGTGAACTGGTTTTCCATTTAGTCTTCATCGCTGACAAATCAGTGACCAGCTCAAAATGATAACCTTCCAAGTAACCTCGGAAGTGTTCAACCGCCATTATTACCACCAGACCTTCCTTCTCAGTTGCATTCTTTGGGGAGTGGTCAGTTTATGCGTAAGTAAGTAAGTACTTTCTCACCCTCGGGATACTCCTGCATCAGAACAGCAGCGACTGCTACGTCACTAGTGTCTGTCTGAAGGATGAACTCTTTGGAAAAGTCTGGTGGGACTAAAATTGGAGGAGTGACTAGAAGTTCCTTAATTTTAAGGAACGCGAGTTCTGCCTCGGAGTTCCAAACAACGCTCTTGGTTTTCGTTTTGAGCAGATCGCCCAAGGGAGCAGTGACCTCACTGCACCGATCAATGAAGCGGCGCTAATAACCGCACATACTGAGAAAACGACGAAGTTTCGTCACGGTAACCTGTCTCTCGTAGTCGAGAACCGGTTGAATTTTGTCAGGATTGACTTGAGTCCGTCCCGATTCAACAAATAACCAAGAAACTTTAGTTCGAAGACTCCAAAACGGGATTTTTCCAAATTGATGGTTAGGTTGGCCACCGCTTTGAGCAGCTGTATGTGATGCTCGAATGTTTCGCTTACCACGATGATGTCATCTTTTTTTACAATGGAGAAGACTACGTACTAGCCCAGTACACGTGCTATTAGTAGCTGTCCAAGCTACCACACGGGGTGTACTGGAGGCGAGTCGGGCTCGAATGGTGACGCTGCCATTAATACCGACTAAACTCCACCACCTGGTTCACTCTCGATCGTACCACACTATTATACCTCTGTCGCTCCCCATGGCATCCAATGTGGGACATTTTTCTTAGGCCCCACTTCTGACATACCATGCGAGGCTGACTTGTGTGCTCACCTTTTTCATTCCTTGCTAGGCTGACTTTTGTGCTAGCCTCTACCAACCTGTGAGGCTGACTTTTATGCTCACCCTTAACATGCCGTGTGAGACTGACTTGGATGCTCACCCTTTCACTCCTCTGCCACGCCATGAGGCATCGATAGCTAAGTTCCAACATACTACGCTACGACCCTCCCGTCTTGGCATGAGGCAGTCCACTTATACGCCTATACACTCACTCTTCTGTCTTGCTTCGGGGTGGCTGGGTTTACCCCTTACGCGGTTGCCATTCGCTGCGCCAAACCTGCCTCGGCATGAACAGACCATTTACTCCCTTTTTTGCGCTTGGCCTTTTTTGCTCCAGCTAACCAATCACTAGTTAGCCGTGCCCGTCGTCTGTTGCTCGGTTCGCCAGATCACCTGTAGCCTACTGGCAATCTGGATGGTAGCAGCCGAGACTGCGTTCCACTTCTCCACCGATTGACACATCCGCTGAATAAGGGTATCAGGGGTTGTGTCCCAGCCACAGACGTCAAGCATTGCTCTTCTTTCGACGTCGAACCGATGACATACGAACAGTATGTGTTCGGCAGTTTCATCTACACCTGGGCAGTCCGGGCAGACTGGGACCTCCGCGTGCCCGAACCTGTGGAGGTACTGACGGAAACAGCCATGGCCTGACAGGAATTGTGTCAGGTGGAAGTGAACTTCCCCATGGGGTCTTCCCACCCAGCTCGATATGCTAGGTATCAGCCGGTGGGTCCACCTACCTTTCGAGGAGTTGTCCCACTCACGCTGCCATCTGGCGACCGAGGTCACCCTGGTGCGCTCGCGGGCTCCCCTATTTCCACGTAGCTCAAAGCACTCTTCATCTTCCCGAATGACCAGCCCGACTGGCATCATGCTCGCTATCACGCAGGATGCATCGTGTGATACCGTGCGGTAGGCAGATATCACTCTGAGGCACATCACGCGGTAGGTGCTCTCCAGTTTCTGTACGTAACTGGTTACCCTCAGTGCTCTTGACCATGACGGGCCGCCGTACCTGAGGATAGGTACGGCAACGCCTGCCAGTAAGTAACCTACGTCTACTGGCGCACACTTGTGAGCTGTTGGACATCATCCTCGATAGAGCCGCAACAGCAGTCGACGCTCTCTTGCATGTATAGTCGACGTGGCTGCCGAAGGTCAGCTTGTCATCTATAATGACTCCGAGAGACTTCAGACTCCGCTGTGAGGTGATCACTACTTCTCCCACATGGATAACTGCATGTTGTGCCGACTTGCGGTTGTTGACGATAACTACCTCCGTCTTATGATGAGCGAGCTCCAGGCCTCTCGCGCTCATCCATTCCTCCACCGTGTTTATCGCGTGTTCTGCGTTTAGTTCTACCTCAGGAATTGACTCCCCGTAGACCTCCAAGGTTACGTCGTCGGCAAAGCCGACGATCTTGACCCCAGGAGGGAACTTCAGTCTCAGAACCCCGTCATACATGAGGTTCCATAGCACCGGGCCTAGGATCGAGCCCTGCGGGACTCCGGCGGTAATCGGAACCCTTTTCTGACCGGCATCGGTCTCGTATAGCAGTACGCGGTTTTGGAAGTAACTTTCCAGGATCCGGTACAGACCCACCGCCGGTGTAACGAGAGCGCGATGGCATCCCAGCTTGCGCTGTTGAATGCGTTCTTCACGTCAAGTGTCACTAACGCACAGTATCGAATACCTCGCCTTTTTTGTTGAATTGCTATCTCAGCAGTATTTATCACTGAGTTGAGAGCGTCCAGGATTTAGCCACTGCGAGTAGTTCTTCATTCGTCACTTCGACCGTGCCCGCACTGTTTCGTAGTGCAGGTGGCCAGGGGCTTGTGGCTCGAGACGGGAAGAGTACTTCGATAATCGTTGCCAACCGGTCCGGAGACCGTTCTGGGGGTGAGGAGCCCCCTTTGGTCTTGGCCATCACAAACCGGTAGGCGTCACCCCATGGATTCGCGTTGGCACTCTCACACAGGTTGTCGAAACACGCTCTCTTGCTGCTTTTAATAGCCTTGTTAAGGGCCAATTTCGCAGCTCGAAACACTTCACGGCGGTTCTCTCTTGCATCCTCGGTGCGAGCTCTTTGCATCCTACGTCTAGCTCTGAGACAGGCTGACCGTAGAGCTGCAATCTCGGCACTCCACCAGTATACCGGGCATCTACCGTTTCTTTGCAGTGTTTTTCTCGGCATAGTGGCGTCGCACGCGCGTGATAGAACAGCTACCAGCGCATCCCCGCTTAGACTGTCGGTGTTGGCCTCCAGTCCCAGGGCCGCGGTGAAAGCTTCGCTGACGAAGTGATTGGACTTCCACCCGCGTACCTGACAGGGATCTCCCGCCCTCGGATGCTGCACACCATAGTTGATCTTAAAGCGGATTGCTAAATGATCGCTATGGGTGTAGCCTTCGTCTACCCTCCATTTGATGCCTGGAGCCAGACTCGGGCTGGCAAATGTTAGGTCAATCCACGCCTCCACTCCGTTTCTACGGAATGTACTAGCGGAGCCATTATTAGCTAGCACAGTATCGAGTTTCGCAAGCGCTTCCATTAGCGCTTGACCCCTGCTATTTGTACAGCGGCTGCCCCACTCCACTGCCCAAGCGTTAAAGTCTCCCGCTATTACTACCGGTTTCCGGCCCACTAGGTCCGACGAGAGCCTGTCGATCATCTGGTAGAACTGTTCTATTGGCCACCTTGGTGGGGCGTAGCAGCTGCAATAGAACACACCATTGATCTTGGCAATCGCCACACCCTCGGCGGAGGGGTGTATTACCTCTTGAACCGGGAACCGTCCCGTTGTACAGATTGCCACCATTCCAGACCCGTCCGACACCCAATTGCCGTTGCCGGCAGGGATGCGGTACGGGTCTGATAAGAGGGCGACATCTGTCCTCGACTCCGAGACCGACTGCCACAGCAGCTGTTGGGCTGCTGCACAATGGTTAAGATTAAGCTGTGTGACGTTCACGGCTTCTTCTTATTTAACTCACCGAAGGGACACGAAGGTCCGCCCATAGCATGTTTATGGGCTTGCTTCTTAGCGGTGCAGATAAGGCACTTGTGTGCCTTAGTGCACCCCCGCTCTTTATGTCCCTCCTCGCCGCAGCGACGACATAGTTTGCTCCTATCTATGCCTTTGCACTCGTATGCTTTGTGGCCGGACTCAAGGCACCGATAGCACCTATCCACTGAAGGCGGCTGGGGTATACTAATAGGGCATACCGACCAAAACCACCACCGTGAGTCTAGTGCTGCAAGATGTACATATTGGAGGGTCGAAGCGGGTAATGGTGTGGGCATGGGTGAGGCTCGTATGTCCCACGCGGAGGCGGGATAGCGCTCTTTGTTCAACTCGGTTTTCGCGGTCTGTCCACTTTTCGAGGTCTCCCTTTACCTTTTGAGGGTAGCCTCGGGGAGTCCTCCAGTGAGTGATGAAGTGCTCAGAGGTCTTCGCCTTGAATTCCCTGATGATGTCGGATGACGGTACCTCATTAGAGAACAGGGCGCGAGAGCGTCGGCCGAGCGCGGCCAAGTGGTCAGCATCCTCGTTACCGCGGATCCCGCTGTGTCCGGGTACCCAGCATATGGTAGTTAATGAGTCACAGGATTGTTCTATGGCTTGGACATAGGGGTGCTTGGACTCCCCTGATTCCAGCGCTTTGATGACTGAGAGGGAATCGGAGAAGATCACTGCACAGTGGTTCCATTCCTTAAGAGAGGCGGTCATAAATATATTTAATGCAAATTTTGATACAAAACTGCATTTCTATAGTAAATTTGGGTCGCAGAATTCAAATTTCGCAATAAAAAATCGGTTATATCCACCTAACAGTGTAATACGGCTTTTCTTATTACATTAAGATTCACATTTACTTTTTTGTTCCAGATTTTTTTTTAGTATCGAATAGTACAAGTTGTGCTGCGCTGGTAAAAAAAGGAATAGTTATTAATTGAAAGTTCTCTAAATTGTAGCGTCTGCACCTGAACGCATATATTATGATATTGTATTCGGTGAGCATAATATCTCGAATTTTAAATAAATCGTGTATTTTTTTCCTTTAAAATGATAGTTTTCGTGAACAACCAATGTGTTTTCCTACAATAAAAATTATCCCATAATAAAAAAAACTCCGAGTAGCAGCTATTTTAAAATGGAGAAATACTACTTGTACTTGAGAACGTAGTTGAAATACGAAGTGGAGTGAGACATTTGCCTCGTATATCAAATATTCCGTAGTGACATGTGTTTCAAAGAGAAGCGTCAAATAAATCGATATAACTCAAGTTCTAATGGTTCGATCGATAAGAAATTTTGGGAAAATAACAAAGAAGCTATATAGTTTCGAGATCAGTAGTAATTATTATCGTAATATAATTTGACAATCTGATATAAAGTTTTTCGTCTTGCATTATCCCGTTAGACATGTACAACATCTTAGATTTTCTAGGCATTCTGGGCGCAGAGATGCGCAGCTGAAACCTAGTTTAAGTGGAAGTGGAACGTCTGATGACTATTTTGAAAAGAAGTTCGGGAAGGATATCGAGGGACAAAGTTAGTTAAAGTCATATTGAAAATTTTTAGGTTAATTTTTCTATTACATATGCAAATAAACTCATATTTCTGCTCTCCTTACACTCCAAAAACTGAAAATTATCATTTAATACAAAGCTAATAGTAGTGTTATCTGAAAAAAATTGAATATAAAAAATTACAGATCGACAAAAACATTTTTCTGGCGAGCTATCGATTATCGATATTATTTACATTATCGGTAAATAACGAGCCACCCTATGCATTCTTCTATATACTAACAAAACCAGTTCAGTATTGACAAAATTAATTATGAAACTATAAAATATACATACAGAACGATATAATCACAAGATAAAAATACGCCTTCGCCGAAATATTTTTTTTGTATTATTGGCCTATGGGGGGACCACTGTGCACTGTGGGTGTGTCTTCGGGTTTGTTGTTAACCGCAATGACGATGGCGGCGGCTTCCGCGGAGAACACGGAACACATGGAGAGTAGACGACGGGCGAGGCCCGCTCCGATTCCGCTCACACCCGCGCTCACCCCCTCGCCAAGTTTCGAGCCGTCGATGTAGATGTGCAGATGGTTTGAGTATTTTTGTTCGACCCTCTGTAGGCTCTGGCAGCCCGGGGAGGATCTCCTGCTCTGGTGGATACAGCCAGACTGATGTCTATGTTTGGACCGCGCTCGTGCCAGGCGCGGTTGTTGACCCGATGTAGCTGGGCGACTGTGGGAAGAGGGGCATTGGCAAACATGGTGTGTATGCTCTTAGCTGTCTGTAGTAGATGGCATTCATCACCCGATGTTTTTTCTAGGAACCCCATGGCTCGTCTTAGAACGGCTACTGCCACTGCCCACCGACAGGGAAGGACGCCGGTTTCGACGCAGGCAGCTTCGGCGGGGGTGCTTGGCAGCAGGTTTGAGGCTGATCTGATTGCTCCGTGATACAGCGGTGCGAGGGTATCGATTAAACCCTCCCAGTTACGACTGGTTATTTCAAGGCCATAGAACAGACGACTGTGGATGAGGGCCTGGCTGATGTTAAGTGCGCTTTGCCTGTTCCACCTTGGGTGTCTCGAGCTGATGGTGCGGAAAAGACGTTTCCTGCTTTCGCAATCCTTTTTCACCCGTCGAAAGTGTGGAAGGAAAGTCATCTTACGGTCGATTATCACGCCAAGGATTTTTGGCTCTTTACGGAATGGTATTACTGTTCCAGCGAGTTTGACCGGCCGGTCGGTGGCTAAGTAGTAAGAGTTGCAACAGTGTGAAATAGCGCATTTTGGGGCGGAGATGCTGAAACCGACCGAGTTGGCCCACCGACCAACGGCGTTTACGGCAGCCTGCAAAAAAATCTGGTGCGGCCGGTCGTTTTCCCGATCGCTACAAGAATCACGTCGTCTGCGTAGATGAATAAGAATATGCCTTTCGGGAGCGTGGCAAAGAGGGAGTTCATGCTGACTAGGAATAGTGTAACTGCCAGCGCCGATCCTTGGGGTACCCCGTTTGCCTCCCAAAATAGGTCCGATTGGTTTCCTCCGATACCCACCCTGAAGTTTCGATCACTAAGGTATTTTATGAAGCAGCCGAGGTTTTCGCGGATGCCCCATTGATGCAGCTGGCGAAGCACTCCTTCGCGCCATACAGTGTTGTATGCCTTGGCGAGATCAAGGATGGCAATGTCCGCATGAAGGTCGTTGGCTATGGCGTCGCTTAAAATTTCGCCGAGGCAGCCTAAATGCGAAAGTGAACTGCCGACGATCAAGAAGATCTTGTTCCTCGAGGAGGGTTAACAGGCGTCTGTTCACCATTTTTTGCATCGTTTTCCCAATGCAGGGGAGGAGACTGATGGGTCGGAAGTCATTCGGGCTTCTGGTTCCTTCGCATTTCTTCGGGATGGGAATCATGAGGGCGGTTCTCCAGTTGTCTGGTAGAGGCTCGCCTCCCCAGATCCTGTTGAAACAGTCTAGTAGCGCTCGCTTGGCAACTGGAGGTAGATGTCTTAACAGGGGATAACCGACGTCGTCGAGTCCGGCAGAGTTGCCTTTTGCTGTGCTTAGTACAGTGGCAAGTTCCACCCCGGAGAAAGGTATGTTGTAATTTTGACTCGCATCTGGCGTGAAGATTGTAGGAGTAGCTTCTGTGGCCGTCTTCGTTTTGAGAAAGGAGGGTGGGAGGGAAGAGTCCCCCGAGATCAATGCGAAGTGCTTCCCGATTTCGTTTGCAATTTCGGAAGGTTCAACTGTCGTGGTACCATTGAGCGATAGTGCAAAACCGTTTTGTCTTCTTTTGCCACTAAGGGCATTTACCCTTCTCCACAGTTCCGCGGTCGACGATTCGGAACGTATCCCGCCCAGGAAGGCTGTCCAGCTGGCCTCCTTGGCTTTCGCGATGGCTTGTCCGGCCTGATTCCTAAAATGTCGAAAAACCGCCGATCGCTCATCCCATTGATGATGGTCAGGGGGAGTATTTTTAAGAGCTCGAAGAGCTTTTCGTCGTTCTTTGATTGCCTTCGCTACTTCTGGGTTCCACCAGTGAACCGACCGGTTTGGTGGTGCTCCGCTAGTTCGCGGGATGCATGATTTTGCGGCCTGAGTCATAACTTCTACGAGTTCCTCTGGGGAGTAATTGCGGTCTCGAACGAGGGCATCCGAAATGTTGTCTTCGTAGGTGGGCCAATCCTCTCGATCGTAGATCCAACGGCGGCGTCGCGACGTTAATGGGGGCAATCGACTATGAGAGATTGTGATAGGAAGATGATCACTGTTCCCGATGTCGGCTAGGACCGACCATCCGCAGGCTCCGGCGATGGAGCTAGAGCATATAGTTAAGTCTATGGCGGATGTGGATCGGCCCCGGAGAAAGGTGATACTGCCATCGTTTAGCATCACGGCATCGCTATCTTCAACTGCGTCGCGCTGGCAACACCTTTTTGATCCCCACACTGTGTGATGCGCGTTGAAGTCACCCATTAGTATGAACGGGGTCTGCAGTTGCTTGAACAGATTCCGCAATTTGTTTCCGACGTCTTTTACTTCTTGGGGGATGTATATGGATGCCACCGTGTATTTTATGGGAAAATTGATCTTTCTGGCGACGACGATCAGGTCGGTGTCCAGTTTTACCAGCTCGGACGGAAGGTCAGCTCTGGTTCCTAGGCCGAGCGTCTGGTAGAGGTTCGATCCTTTAGCTGAATCCCAGGTGTAACGGTGCCCGAACCACGGTGATGGATCCGTATCACCTTTTATGTGTGTCTCTTGGATTGCGAGACAGATGGGCGCTGAGCGAGCAATCATGTGTTGGAGGTCACCTAGGTTTGTTCTCAGGCCGTTGGTGTTCCACTGAATGGCCAAGGTGTAGTTTGTTCGTACGGGTAGAGGGTCAGAGCTATGGTTGGGACCACGATTCCTCGCCGGTCGGCTGCTGGGCCTTGTCGAAGTTGGTAGAACGGGCGGTGGGGGGACCGCCGGTGTTTTGCTTATAGGGAGCGTTTGGCCTGTTTGTGCTTTTGTGGAAAGGGTAGAGGCGACAGCAATTGGGATCTGTTGAGTTATAGTCTGGTGGGAACTTACCCGGGAGGGACCCGGGTTCCCCGCGCCGGCAACCGTCGGGGACTCTTCGGATGTCTCCGGCACTTCCCGAGTCGGGGGCGGCGCGGGGAGGTGGGCTTTTTTGATGCACGATGAGCAAGTTGTGTTGTAGGTGGACTTAAGTCTGTTGCTTTCTTTGGTAACGCTGGCGTTCTGCAATGATGCGGCTGATTTTGTACCGTGGGACTCTGTAGAGGAGAAGAGTGCGACAGATGGATCCGGTCGGGTTGCGGGGTTGGTAGAACTTACCCGAGGAAGCCCCGGGTTCCCCGAGCCGGCAACCGTCGGGGAATCATCGGATGTTTCCGGCACCTCCCGAGTCGGGGGCGGCGCGAGGAGGGGGGCTTTTTTGATGTATGCGTTTTTGTTGTTATTGCTGATCTGGTGTGAATCCAAACAAACGGATTCTGCTGACGACCTAGTGGAACAGGTATTGATGTTCCGTTGCGGCTCGTTCGAATCGCTGTTCCCGTAGTGAAACCGTACTGGGTGCCACGAGCATCCGGCTATAGGGCTTGGGTGGCGGGGATAACGGTTGATGTTGCTGTGGTCTAGGCTTTTGGGGGTGGAGTCCAAGTTGTTGAGTTCTTTGTGTGCTATTGATTGTGTTGGCGTGTCGGGCGAGTGATTGTAGTTCAGGGTTTCGATGATTGACGGCCGGGTGCCGTCTGGTAGGTGTTGGCTGGAAGGGTTTAGGGGCAGTCGGTTGTTTGCTGTTGCATTTAGTCTAAAAGTACTTGGCTGGGTAAAACCCGGGCCCGCGTCAACAGCCGCCGGGGGTGCATCGGGAGGACCCGGAACGTCCCCGGTCCGGGTCGACGCGGGAGGGTTGTTTGTTTTGTTTCGGCTGTTGAATTTAATTGCTTTTGTTGTTTGCTGACTGTCGGGTTAGGCGTTTGCGAGTTGTTGTGTTTATTCCGAGATGGTGAATGGGTTGTCAGGGTCCGATGAGGGTACCTGATTTAGGTTATTCAGTGATGCTGTTGAGCTGTAGCGGGACCAAGACATTGCGGAGTCATTGTTGGGTGTTAGCAGAGTCATGTCGGGAGTTGCTTTGGAGTTGGGGCTTCTGGATTTATCAGTGCCACTTTTTCGGGAGTCTTTTTCTTTTTGGCGATTGGATCTTCTAGGTTCGGACATGCTGAACGGGCCGATAGAAGTACCCGCTACGGAGGTTGGTTCAATGAACTTGCCCTTTTTGGCTTTCGTTCCCGTAAAAGCGTTTTCGTTGGTGTTCTCCGAGGGGTGAGCGGACTGATGTTTGTAGAGCTCGGTTACAGCTTGTCGGAGTTTGGCTATTTCGGCGGAGGCTGCTTGCAGCTGTTTGGCCTGCTTGGCACAGTGTTCCTTAAGAATATTGATTACCTGGTCTTTATTGTCTTCCGCGCTTTGAGCTTTGCTTTCCTTCAGGGTTGCTAGTTCTTTTTGTAGCTGGGCTACGATTGTGTCCTTTTCGTCGTCCTTAGTGTTTCCTTTGATGGTACTGGCATAGGTTGGGATTTGCGATCGTTTGGTTATTACGGCTCTGGCTTCGGGATAGGTGATGTTGTTGTCGATTTTTGATTTGGTGATCATTTCCTCCTCAATGAATTTGGGACACTCCCGGCTACGTGTCGAGTGTCCATGTCCTCAGTTGATACAGAGGCTTGGGTTGACACAGGGGTTTTCCTTTGATGTTTCGTGTTGTTGGCTGCAGTTCAGGCAGGCGGCGGGGTTGGGCCAGAAACGACTGCCGTGCCCGAAGTGCCCGCACTTGAAGCACATCATCGGCAGTGGGTAGTACGGGCGAATACTGGTGCGCAGTAGACCAATATACACGTGCTCCGGAAGGATGGAACCAGAGAATGATAGGATAACCAGTGGTGTGTTGGTCGGTTTTTTGTCGACCATTTTTGTAATTTTCCGAACGTTCGTGACCCCTGAGTCTTCAGCTCTTCCAGAAGTCTAGCTTCTTCTACGTCTTTTGTGTCGGGATCGTAGATAACGCCTTGTACTATGTTGAATGTTGGGTGGGGGATGATCTCCACCTTTTGGCCGCCTATGAGCTGGTTCATTTTCTGTAGTGCTATATAGGTTTTCTTGGATCGGGTTCTCAATACGTATCTGTATCCCTTTACCTCTTTTGTTGCGCTCACCAGGTTTCTGGGGTCAGTCTCAAGCACTGCCTGTACCGATTTCAGGATAAGGAAGGGATCGGCGGGGAGACGTTGTTCCGTGTTTCCTGGCTCGTCGATTGCTCTTAATAGTAGGGTCTGTTGGTCAATTACGTCCCCGGAGTTCATGTAGCCGGGGAGAGATCGACTAAGGGGTGGTTCCCCGCCCCAATCGGGGGGAGGGGGGCGCGGCATTTTGTTATTGTTGGTGGGGTTCGTCACAAATCTCTCGTACAAGTCACTACACACACGAGCACCGGTTCGACTCGAGGGTTCGCTGCTTCACACTCATACAAATCGCCGACGGTGGGCAATTTAATGGGGGCGCAAGTTTTTCACTAGGTTTGAAAATTCGATTTGGTGGAGACGCAAGTTTTTCACTTAGTTTGAATATTTGGTTTGGTGGAGGCGCGGTCGCGTTTATCGATTTGAAATTGAAGTTTCGGTGGAGGCGCGAGTTGTTTATGTTGTTTATTACCTTCACCAACAGGCCCCTTGGCCCCAATGGTGGTTGCTTAAACTAATTACATTTTAGTATTGACAACATTTTCACATTTATCGCATTCCGCGTCCTGTTGAAGTCAAAGGCCGTCGCCACACTGTTAAAAATTCGTTGGAGTCCGGTAACAGCGTTCTGGCAACCATAGTTGGTTCTCCTGAACGGAACTCGCAGAAGGGAGTTATTGCGTAGAGCTCGAACGCGAGCTTGAAGATTCAGACGTCCGAGGATTGTAGGGCAATCCACTCTGGCAGAGAGTAAGTCCGAGACGAACAGGGCTCGAGAGCAGTCCCTCCGAATGCTGAGTTTATCGAGGTGTATTAGCTGGCAACGGTTTTCATAGCTCGGCAGCTGAAATTTGTTTCGCCATGGGAGATGACGAAGGGCGAAGCGTATGAACCTGCGTTGGACAGCCTCGATTCTGTCAATCCCGTTCTGGTAGTACGGATTCCAAACAGCTGAACAATATTCTAACGTTGAGCGGACCGAGTTGTTTACCTACTTGTGATTCTGCGCTCCTGTTACCTGGTACAACTTTCGATGTCCAATTTTCTCGCGGAAATGCCGTAGTAGGCTTGGAATTTTGCTAAATTGGGTCGGGAGTGACCCTTTGGCGGCTCCGCGGCCCCTTGGGGTGGGACGGACCCGTAGGGAAGTGACTTTCGATGGACTTGATATTCGCACTACTGATCGGGAGAATTAACACTGCACTCGCGTGAACTATCGCTGGGGTAGCGAAATACGATTGGAGCCGGATGGCTGAGGCCGAGATTGAAAGAAAGATCCGGGTGGCGTAGGCCGAGCACTTATTTTCCAGGCAATCACGGGCCAGAACGAGATAAAGATAAACTCAACCGATCACTCCGAGTGATTGGTACGGTATGGGAAAACTGCATGTTGTGCCGACTAGCGGTTGTTGACGATAACTACCTCCGTCTTATGATGAGCGAGCTCCAGGCCTCTCGCGCTCATCCATTCCTCCACCGTGTTGATCGCGTGTTCTGCGTTTAGTTTTACCTCAGGGATTGACTACCCGTAGACCTCCAAGGTTATGTCGTCGGCAAAGCCGACGATCTTGACCCCAGGAGGGAACTTCAGTCTCAGAACCCCGTCATACATGAGGTTCCATAGCACCGGGCCTAGGATCGAGCCCTGCGGGACTCCGGCGGTAATCGGAACCCTTTTCTGACCGGCATCGGTCTCGTATAGCAGTACACGGTTCTGGAAGTAGCTTTCCAGGATCCGGTACAGACCCACCGGTAGGCTAAGCCGGTGTAACGAGAGTGCGATGGCATCCCAGCTTGCGCTGTTGAATGCGTTCTTCACGTCAAGTGTCACTAACGCACAGTATCGAATGCCTCGCCTTTTTCGTTGAATCGCTATCTCGGCAGTCTTTATCACTGAGTTGATAGCGTCCACTGTGGACTTACCCTTCCGAAAGCCAAACTGGTTGCTGGACAGGCCGTCCGTACCTTCTGCGTACGGGGTTAGCCTGTTGAGGATGATCCTCTCAAGAAATTTGCCAGTCGTGTCGATCAGACAGATTGGTCTGTACGCCGATGGGTCGCCTGACGGCTTCCCGGGCTTCGGCAACAGCACCAATTTCTGCCTTTTCCATTTATCGAGGAAACGGCACTCGTCAAGGCATCTCTGCATAGCTAGCCTGAACATGTTCGGGTTCGCTATGATCACTGCCTTGAGGGCGCTGTTTGGAACTCCATCCGGCCCTGGAGCTCTGTTCATTGCTAGGGAATTAGCCACTGCGAGTAGTTCTTCATTCGTCACCGGAGCCACCATTTCGGCCGTGCCCGCACTGTCTCGTAGTGCAGATGGCCAGGGGCTTGTGGCTCGAGACGGGAAGAGTACTTCGGTCATCGTCGCCAACCGGTCCGGAGACTGTTCTGGGGGTGAAAAGCCCCCTTTGGTCTTGGCCATCACGATTCTGTAGGCGTCACCCCACGGATTCGCGTTGGCACTCTCACACAGGTTGTCGAAACACATTCTCTTGCTGCTTTTAATGGCCTTGTTAAGGGCCAATTTCGCAGCTCGAAACACTTCACGGCGGTTCTCTCTTGCATCCTCTGTGCGGGCTCTTTGCATCCTACGTCTAGCTCTGAGAGAGGCTAATCGTAGAGCTGCAATCTCGGCACTCCACCAGTATACCGGGCCTCTGCCGTTTTTTGGCAGGGTTTTTCTCGGCATAGTGGCGTCGCACGCGCGTGATAGAATGGCTACCAGAGCATCCCCGCTTAGACTGTCGGTGTTGGGCCGCGGTGAAAGCTTCACTGTCGTGCCATGGGCCACCTTGGTGGAGCATAGCAGCTACAATAAAACACACTATTGATATTGGCAATCGCAACACCCTCGGCGGAGGAGTGTATTACCTCTTGAACCGGGAACCGTCCCGTTGAACAGATTGCCACCATCCCAGGCCTGTCCGACACCCAATTGCCGTTGCCGGCAGGGATGTTGTACGGGTCTGATAGGAGGACGACATCAGTCCTCGACTCCGAGACCGACTGCCACAGCAGCTGTTGGGTTGCTGCACAATGGTTAAGATTTAGCTGTGTAACGTTCACGGCTTCTTCTTATTTTCCTTACCGAAGGGACACGAAGGTCCGCTCATAGCATGATTACGGGCTTGCTTCTTAGCGGTGCAGATAAGGCATTTATGCGCCTTAGTGTAGCCCCGCTTTTTATGCACCTCCTCACCGCAGCGACGACATAGTTTGCTCCTGTCTGTGCCCTTACATTCGTACGATTTATGGCCGGACTCAAGGCACCGATAGCACCTATCCACTGAAAGCGGCTGGGGTATGCTAATTGGGCATACCGACCAGCCGATCTTCAGTTTACCTTTCACGGTAACCTTTTTGGCATTTGCCTTCAGTAGCCTGAAGTAGGCGACTTGGGTGCCGGAGGGTCCCCCTCTCAAGCGCACAGTTGCTCGCTCGATTGTTACGTCTCATTGCTCCTTGACGGCTGCGAGGACATCATCTGCGGTCGTGAGCTCGTCCAGATGCTTACACTGGAGAGTCATTCCCGCGCCTAACGACCTGACCTGGGCGCCTTCTCCCAGGACCTCTTGGGCCAAGGCTTTATACACTGCACTGGATTGTGCGCCTAGCTGCAGCACCAAAAGCATTTCGCCTGTGTTGGTGCGTCTCACATGATGATGTCATCTAGGTAGACGAAACCGTAAGGTTTCCATTTACCTCGTCCTAGAACCAGGTCCATCAGTCGCGCCAGAGTAGCGGGGCTGTTGACGAGACCAAATGGTAGACGAGTAAAACGTTTTGGATTTTGCATTGCGAAGTGAACCGTTTTTGTAAAGTTAAATGCTCACAAGGAATTCCAATACATTTTGGTTTATTATATTTGTGATAAATTGGTAGAAATAGTTTCAATATTTTCGCTGGTTGTGTAATAGTGAGGAAAAAACAGCGGAAGCAATATAGTGCCGGATCCACTGAAAATATTTAAATCGGAGTACAGCATGAATCACTAATAAGATAAGCTCTTTCTGTAATTTTCTTTCGTTGATTCAGTTGATAGGAGCTATGAATCGATGAAATCTCGAATCGTTAGTTTGGGAGTTTAAGATTTGATTCCTTGTCATACGAACTATTCGGTCAATCACGATGTATAACTACTATGGACTGTTTAACTAAGCTAAGCCAAGTTATGCTTAGCTCAATGCTAAAATTAATGCGACCTGATTTTGATTTTTTCCTATAAATTTAGCCAATTTATGGATGTACAAAGTAGATGACGTCGATAAGCTCTGAAAGAAATCGGGATTGAAAAAAGAAAGAAACGAGCTACGCCTGTAAATTTCAGATTATTTTTAGTTTCCACACACATTGAAACAAATCAATTTTTTTCGTAATGGATGCGTACCATTTAAATCCAAAACCGCATATTAAAACTCTAATATTTTTGTTAGTCCCGAAACAAAAAATGTATCAAGAAATAAGCTGCGTAATCAATTTATTTCGGTATACAAAAAGGTCTGAAAATTGAGTTCGGGGCTCTGGATCACACGTTGTAAAGAATCGAGCTGTTATAAAGCCATTACGCATTTTCTTACTCATGTTCCTTCTAACAGGTGATAATAACAATATACTATACTTTTTCATGAAGGTAGAATTCTATCAAGATTTATTAAAATATCTTCTAATATAAATCGGAAATATACAACCTGTATTACAAACTGCAGTATTGTCAGCTTTCTATGATGTTTCTTATACTTATCTAGCTTATACGCTTATTATCACACTGAGAACTGTCACTTTGAAATGCTATCGGCAACTAGCAACTTGTCACTAGCCGGTGATACAATTTACCATTAATCTCTATACGGACCCTGCATGCAAATCTGGACAATATGGTGATTCATGCAAGCGGACCTGTGTGCGATGGTGATTTTCAACGTAATTTCATTCAACTGTTTACACCGGAGGATTTTCCTAATGTTACTGGTTATGGTTTCTTATCGTTTATATATTTCGTGTTTGTGTGTTTGTTTGAGGAATCACTATTGTTGTTTTGAGCAAAATAGAAATAGCAATGACTTCTCAGTCGATTTTTAGTATCGGTTTGGCCTATTGTGAAATAAACGGTACAGTTATTTTTGTTTTCCGTCAACGCTCAATGAAAGCGGAAGGTTTCTGTTTTCATGATCCTGTACTGCCTATTAGGACATAGAAGTCCTGTATGGATTTTTGTCGAAGGTGAGTTGTCTGTTGGTTTGTATTTTTTTTGAGTTTTTGTTTATTGTTTTGTTAGTAGTAATACTAATTAACCGATTTCGCCAATTTTCTCTATTGTTTCAGAGAGCGAGTAAGGGCGCTATGTCGCTATAACCCTGGCTCATAAGCCAGGGCAGGGCTAAATACTTTTTTCCCATCCCAGGAACATAGGACCAAAGGAGTGACATTAACCCCCTTAGCAAAGACACTTCCAACGATTTATCAAACTCCCATCAAATTGAAACGGTTGTGTACTGTTGTCCACGTTTCTTCCTTATTCAAGGTTCAAAATAATCCGTTGATTCAATTATTCATTGAATGAATAATTTGATTGCCGTATAATTTTGAATCATCTTTATTTTGTACGCTGCATAGTTGGCCTGGCCGCTTTAATGCTTGTGTCATATTCAATATGTGCCACAAACATTACTAATAACAAGAAAAAATGTGGACGAACGTCTGCAATTTTCCAGAATCCCTACATGCATTGGCTGTGTATGTGTAGACTAGACTAGACTAGACAAAACGTTTTGGATTTTGTGTTGCCATTATTCTGTCCACCTCCATTTTGGTTTTGTTTATTTTGTTTTTATTTGGTTTGTGGTGTATTATCAGAATAAGCAGCAACTTCCCGAGAAGAACCGAAAACTATCTCATAAATCGGCATCTTGGAGGCGTCGATCGATTTACAAAGACTCATCAATTCTGAAAGCGTGTTCACTGGCCTGATGATTAGCATTTGTTTATAATCGGCTTTCAGGTTCAGTTTGAGCACGTCGAGTTTTTCGCTCGGTGCCATTATGGAACCGCCATAGCACGAAATATTTTTTTTCCATTTCCAGGAAATATTTCTGAAAAGATTCTTTGCGCATTTGCCGGCGCTGGAGAGCCTTCATCTTGAGCGTAGCATCAAGTTCAGGATGTACAAAATTTACCTTGAGCTCGCAAACAAGATGGTTCCAGTAAAGCAACCGGTTTTGCGCACGCATAGCCTGATACCAGGTCAAAGCATTGCCAGTGAACAAATGCATTGTAGAATTGAATAGTTCGTCTTCGCAAATTTGTTCACACGCAGCGTAACTCGCTACGGTGTCCAAAAATTCATTTAGTCCTGTTCCTTCATCAGTTCTAGCATACTTCCGAATTTTCCAATCAGCGACGCGTTGCGGATTTGCCATCGATCCGTTTCCCGCGTTGGTAGATATCGAAAAGTTCGGATAGGATGGTCCCGCCCGCTGTTCGGTCCATTCAGGAACGTAAGGCCGGTTCTGAGTTTGGTACGTGGCTGCGAATCCGGTATTTTGTTTCGGTTTCTCGATTGGAAGTGAGGGACATAGATTTTGTTGACCCGAGAATCCTCCCTTCAGCTCAAATTGATCGGGACTGGGCGCCAGTGTTGGGTGAGGAATCTCTGGTGGGTCTAGTGAATCGAAAGAAAGAGATCCTTCGTTATCGGAAGGATTGGATCCCTGTGGATTTCCCGGTACGTCTGTACTCCACAAATCTCCCAAAACTTCTCCATCCTCCCCTTGTTGGTTGTCAAGAGGAAGTGCTGCCTGTTCGTCACTGAAATGACTGGCATAAACTGCAAGAACTTCCTCCAACAACCCCGAAATTTCCTGGTTAACCTCCGCTGCCGCAAAATTTCGGATAACCTGGAGCCTAGGCCCCAAATGAAGCAACCGTGTTCGATAAATCTCCTTGTTTGGGCACCGGTACTGGAGATCTTCTTTGATTGTTAGTAATTTACCAAGACAGATCTTCTTTTCTTCACCCACGTCACCGCGAAAATTGCGAACTAATTCTCTCCGAGTCGACCGCTCCTGCGACAAAATTCCGCGAAGACGTCGCTGTCGCTGGACACCCGAAAGATCCGTATCAAGATTTATAAAAATGCTACGAGATGTCAACTCAAAATCCAGCTCATCGAAATGTAAATGATCGACGCGCATGAACACACACGCTTGGTTAAATTTCTCCAACGCCATAATCACACGCGCTATATTGGAAGAAATCACAAAGACACAAAGCATGGAAGTACTGACACGGTATTGTTTCCGATTTATCGCCCACCAACGATTCCCTTAAAATTTCACGAAAACGAATTGCACCAAAATGTCTCGAATCGAATTGAGAGAACAAGGCAACTAGCCACCACGACCAAATGAATGACAATAACCTTCAAACAACTCGTCCGGCAGACCAAACACAAGCAATGCAATGCACAAATTCGGACCCAAAATAGAAAAAGCAAAAAATCGAAAAAAAAAAATTAATGACAAAAAATGAAAATATATAAACAATACGACCGCGGAGAAATATTGCGGAAGAAACCTCACCAACTGTTCTACGAAAATCTTCGATTTAGTAGAAGCACCCCACACTCCAGAAGAAAAAACTATTTTTCAAAATTTGGAAAATATTTTTTTCAGTGTGTTTTGCGCTGTGCACCAAATGTAAGTAGCGGTAAGTCCACTACTTGGGTTCTAAATGCCCGGCGGACCCTTCTTTTCAGGGTGGCCTAGGTGCCTCTACCGGAATTTCGGATTTTTGTATCATAACAAACTAATGGAACACAAATAAATAAATTTAATTTTACCATGTTTATTTCCTTCAACTCTCTCCACTGCTGCTGCTGCTGATCTGCTACTGCTGGGCGGAAGGGCGGGTGGTCTCGTCCGACCGGCCGGGACAGCAACGGCCGAGTTCTCCCGATTTGGGTTGACTCCTCCCGCAGCGGTCATTGACAATTAGCTAGGGAGGTGAGCTTTGCTCTTTTGTTGAATCTTCCCTAGCGACGGGGCGAATAATTGCCGGGTCCACTCACTCCCCGTGAATGGCCCAGGTAGACACCGCAGTAACCTACCTCAGATGGATCGGCTGTCCAACCTGTCTCGCTCTCCATGACGATTAGCAGTGGAGGAGAGCTAGGCTCGTTCGGTTAATCCTCCACTGTGAGAGCGGCTTGGCGTCTTCTGGCTTCTTTGTGCTTAGCCAGGGAAGCGAGTGGCTCCTTTGCGATTAGCTTCCCTAATCGGCGACCCGTCACTAGACCAGAGTTCTTGAACCACGAGCCGGTACTTTTGCGGGAATTTTCTTCAGCACACCCACTAGGTTGGATTTTCCAACAACAAACCGGTCACTACCGAAAACAAACCGAACTGCAACGTGGTCCAAAACTAACTGCTCAATTACGATGACTGCCTATCGCACGATGTAAATAAACCGCCCGTCTTCCACCACTGCCCTCACTGACACCCACCGTTTCGCGAATTCAGCACACTTTTCGACAGCAAGGGAGAATTGTGACCTATCTAACCCTATGTTACTTATTCACAAATGTCAAACAAAAATTATCTAACCTAGCTGCACGAACAAAACCGTTCACATACGCGGAAATGAACAAAATTTACATGAAGAAGTGAACGGTACCGAACAGAGGTGAGCATAATTTTACATGTCAACAAATACACTCTACGGAGTGTATACCCAAATAGATATATTTCCACCCAGTGCTAAATTGTTACCCTGACGGGTTACACACGGCCGAATACCGATCCGCCAGAACTCGAGAAATCTGTAACAAATTCAAACACTTTTTTTATTTGGTCCGGAAGAACATCACGAAGGGCCCGGTGGCCCACACTGATGAAGCTTCGTTAAATCTGCGGCAACATCTTTCCAGTAGATTATTTTGTCCATATGAAGTACGGTGTCTAGGGACCCACAACAGAGTAGGGTTACGAAGAACACGAGGAGGCGCATACAAATTAACGCCCGAGAGAAGATCGGGACTGTCGACATTACCTGACAGCAAGTCGAAAACAAAAACTCTTTGCAGGAAGATACGGCGAGTCGCCAGAGTCTGCAGACCGAGTAGCATACATCTGTCGGCATAAGGAGGCAACACAACTGGATCATTCCATGGAAGTTTCCTGAGGGCGAATCGCACAAAACATCTTTGTATACGTTCTAGTCGGTCAATTTGAACGGCATGACATGGTGCCCACACTTGCACAGCATACTCCAGAACATTTCTGATCAGGGCACAGTAAAGTGCTTTTAGTGCGTAGAAATCATCGAAGTTCGCCGTGTTTCACTTTAATTAAGAAGCCCAGCATTCCGAAAGCCTTAGCAGTTGTCGCGGTGATATGGTCGGAAAAGCTCAACTTCCTATCGAGGAGCACTTCCAAGCCACGGATCGAGTCGACGCTTTCAATTGTTCTTCCTTTTAGGCTGTATTCATAACGTCCTGGAGTAAGCAAGCGTCCGAAGCATTTATTAACGTTGACTTCCATTCCGTTCAGTGTGCACCATTCTTGAATAGTACAGATATCTTCTTGAAGCACTACGGCGTCAAATATAGAAGCGATATTTTGGAAGATTTTGAGATCGTCCGCGTATAGCAATTTCCCAGACTTGATCCGACTACAGATATCGTTAATAAACAGAATAAAAATAAGCGGGCCCAGATGACTGCCTTGCGGGACACCTGTGGGTGTTCTGAATGTGCTTGAGCGTGTTTTTTATACTCACGAATGCCGAGCGATCGGAAAGATACGACTGCAACCAGTTGGTCAGCCAGGTGGGAAATCCCAAACGCTTTAATTTCAGGATTGCGATGTTGTGCGGTACTTTGTCGAAAGCTTGACGCTTCTCGACGGCGGGAAACAACTTAGAAGTGTAAGCTATCAGATTAGAAGTTGTTGATCGTTTTGTGACAAACCCGTGTTGATACTCCGAGATAATGTGGGATGCAGCTGCATACGTGACGTTGTAGACCAGCTTTTCGAGAATTTTGGAGAGATAGTTTAATAATGAGATACCTCTGTAATTTTCGACGTTTTGAATATTTCCAGCCTTATGGATGGGAACGATAGCAGCTTCTTTCCAGGCGATAGGAAAAATGCGTTCTGCGAGAGAGCGATTGAAAATGATGCACACTGGAAATTGGGGCGAGAGATGATCAGGGCCAGGCCCTTTCGACAAATCAACAGCAGTCAGAGCCTTCAAGACGTCAGCTCGACTTACAGTGGGACGGGGGAGATTTATGTTGTACGATGGTAATGTTTCCAAATACTCTTCCGAAGGTACGGTATAGTCGCTTCTAAACACTCCGCGAAAGAAATCAGCAAAAAATTTACGGTATCAGCTGGAGATTGCGCGCTTGCGTTTTGTCAATACCGACTAACTCACGGCTATACCTACTCAGGGTCGACGTTCTGGCTTGCTTCAGGAGGACACATTTACCTTAACCATCGAAAACATTTCACAAGAATGTCAATAGGGAAACCAGCAATTTGTTCTACAATAGAATTACTCGAAATACAAATTAGTTTACCATATTTATTTAATATTTGAGACAGTACAGCGCAGATTTGTTTAGTTTGCCCTTCGTCGATTGTCTTGGAGCAACCCTGACCATCTGCCAAGTTACGAAAGCCGGGGTTTGCTTATTGGACTCGATACATTGCAAGTGCGGCGGGATCTATTCCGTGCTATGACGATTTCGGATATTTTGCAAGATCGAATTGACTGCCTCGAGCTTCTCAGTGCGATAAATATGAACGTTCGCCCGCGCGCCCTTCGCAATAATTTATTCCTACGATTACCTCTTCGCAGGACTAACTATGGAGTAAACGGTGCCATCATTGGTTTGCAGCGGACCTTCAACAGAGTGTCATCCGAGTTTGATCTTCACATTCCACGTAGCAGATTACAATTTGACTTTTTAAATAGATTAAGAAATTATCATTAGGACCACACTGTGTCTGTGATATCAATTATAAATAAATAAATATATAAATAAATAAATAAATAAATAAATAAATAAATAAATAAATAAATAAATAAATAAATAAATAAATAAATAAATAAATAAATAAATAAATAAATAAATAAATAAATAAATAAATAAATAAATAAATAAGTTTAACATATTTATTACATCGTCGTTAAAGAAATGGTGAAATGTTAGTTGGGAGTGAATAATAAATAGAAATTTAACAGATACTATCTTATAATTCCCATTTTGCTAGCTAAAAGAAATTAAGACACTGAAAAATTGGGTTAATTAAAAACGTGTGTTGTTGTTTCTGAGATCAAACTTTATTTTGTGGGTTTTCTGTGTGTCGGTTGTTGCTAAAAATTGTCTGATGGTAGGAAACAATGATTTCAATCCTAAGTATTTGTTAGTTATTTATCAATGCGATAGGGAAGCGAATGTGATACGGCTACTAATTACCAACGGAAAGTGCCTTTGTCATTTTTGTTTCTGAATTTCAGAAATTCATGATGTCCTACCTTAAAAGTAAAGCTTTCTTTAACCCTACGTATATAAAATACATGCAGACACAAACATTCATTCTGATCCCGCACTATCAGCGATGTATGTAGACTCTTGTTGATTGCCCTTTCATTTGTGTGTATCTGAATGCTCATGGATGTGTGGTGGAGTCTGTAACTCATGCAGATGATTGCGAAATCATGCTACACACTGTCGAGTTATTTCCGATATGCGGCCAACACTGATCATGCAACGGCCGTGGTTTCCTTTTTCGGTTCCTCGGCTGCTTTGTTTTCCTCCTTATCACCTGCGGTTTCAGCTTTCACTTCCATCTCATCCTTGACCTCTTCGGGTTTAGGTTCCATTTCCAGTCACGGTCGCTTCCGTGCGCTTCCCTTGTATGATCGATTATCCCTTCGACCACCGTCTCCCTCGTCTTCCCAATTGGAAAACTCATTATCCGGCACTATTCGTTTGTCTTTGTCGCTCTGTGGCAGCCTTTCATCCTTGTCCACCTTATCTTTGTCCTCACTCTCGTCATTGACCGCATCCTCCGGGATGGTTTGCACCTGAACGCCCGGTGCATGTCGCAACATTCGCAGGTTTTCGAACAACCGATTCTTGATCTTCTCCAGATACTCCGTCGTGTTCTGATTGCTCATATTACTCGGGCTGATGTGCAGCTTGAAATCCGGCCCGAAATACTCGAAGTAATCGTTGTACGGCAGCTCGTTGGCTATTTCCGAAATCAACGCCACGGACGTTTCGTAGGTCCAGCAGCGCGATACATTGCGGATGGTGTAACCACCGCCACCCACCATCAGGAAAGGCAGATTGTATTTTTTTTTCACAAACTCCACACACCTGCTGTGGCCTTTGACGGTGAGATTGAAGCAACCGAGCTGATCGCCAGTCAGGGAATCAGCACCGCACTGGAGCACCATCGCCGACGGTTGAAACGTTTCCATGACCTTCGAGATAATCGGCACGAAGATCGACTCGTACGGCTCGTCATCCATTCCATGTCGCAGCGGAATATTAACCGCATAATACTTTCCTCGGCCGGCACCGATATCTCGCATATCCCTCGTTCCGGGGAAATATTCGCCATACTTGTGGAAGCTCACCGTCATGACCCGATCGGTGATATAGAACGCCTCCTCCACGCCATCTCCGTGGTGCACGTCAATGTCGATGTACAGTACTCGCTGGTGATACTTGAGCAGCTCCAATATGCCCAACACAATATCGTTTACGTAGCAAAATTCAGAAGCCTCTAACTTCTTGGCATGATGCAGACCACCTCCCCAGTTGATGCAAATTTCCGAAGCCTGTTTGTTCAGCTTGATGGCGGCCGCTACCGAGCCCCCGGCCGTAAGCTGACAAAACTCGTACAACCCGTCAAATACTGGGCAATCTTCTCCGACGTTGAATCTCTGCAACTGTTTGTTGTACTCGGACATATTGTCGGGACGGATCGAACGCAGAAACCGAATGTAATCGTCTGAATGAAACTTGGTCATCTCGTCAGCAGTCGCTTTGTCTGGCCTACAAATCTCCATTTTTCGGTAAAGTCCATAGTTAAGTAGCAGATTGTGCGTCATCCGTATCCGGTGCGGTTTCATCGGGTGTCCGGACTCGAATAATGCACTAATTTTATTGTTTGCTATCGAACCCCACGTTGGGCCGCAATTGTTAATACCGACTAACTCACGGCTATACCCACTCAGAGTCGACATTCTGGCTTGCTTCAGGAGGACATACTTACCTTAACCATCAAAAACATTTCAAACTAGATTGACAAGAAAGACCCACAATAGGTAAACCAGGAATTTGTTCTACAATTAAATTGCACGAAATACAAATTAGTTTAACATATTTATTTAAGATTTACATCGTCGTTAAAGAAAGGGTGGAAGGGAAAGGAAGATGGAAGGAGGGGGGGGGGTCGTTGCGGCCATTCTGGAACACATAAGCTTCATGCATGAAGAGGGTATTTGCCACACTCTTTCCGTCTGGTTTCTCCTGAACTGGCATCCAATATCTGATACAGAGTTCCTGGGTTCCGATCTCGATCGCAGCGTCACGGCGTGTCCAGAATCGTGGTATTGGCTTGAGTGCTTCTTTCGCCGTTGTCTGTCGACGCCCCACGTGCTCGCTAACGGGGCTCTAGTAAGCGGGGGAATTCCCGCCGGACCTCACCAGAACTCTCACCTGCAAAGCTGTGGTTACTGTCCTCCCGGAGCGTGTGACCCAACGTAAAGGGGTACTCGTTGGCCACCAGCACGGACCTCGCCGGCTTACGTCTTGTTCGGCGTAACACGCCAACCTTTTTCGTCTTCGAAGCGCTTCCGTCGTCGGGGACCTTCCTTCGGTCGACGCAGTATCCGATGTCACTTGGTTCCGGACAGGAGTTCTCTCGACTCGGCCCAGCGGACAGGCAGCACACGCGACCAATCAGGCCCATACACGAGGTCTCTCTTCCTTTCAACGATCTTCGGGCAAGCACACTTTTTTCTTGAAATTTCCGACACATTTTTATTCGGTCACTGTTCTATACTTTCTGCCAGACTATCGCTATCTTCTCTAATTCCTCTTTTCTTCCTTCCTATCTCGCAAATTTCTCCTTCTCTTTTCTTCGGAAACGCCAGTCTTACCACCATTGCAGATAGGTGACGTTAATGAGATGTGACGGTAGAGATGTGAAGAGTGCATTCGTTTGTTGATCATTTGATCAGGGTTGTAATGAAGGTAGGGTAAAGAGGGGGGGGGGGGAGGGGGTAGGTGTATTTGCTTGTATAAAATCATAAGTTATTTTCTACTTTCAGATAAAGCTATCTATATGCTATCCTCTACCATTTAACGCTAGTTCTTTGCTATATTCTGGTCTACATAAAGTGGGTTTTTTTTATTCATTTCGTTTATTTGATAGGCACAAATGCGTTAGCTTGGCGGTGCCAAATTCTTTTGTTTTTACATTTTGGATATTTTAAAACTAGGAGGTTACAATGTCGAAATATTTTTTTTTTAAAAGAGAAAATTTTTACTGCTATCTTAAGACTAGAAATAAGATTCTATATACAAGAGAGGGGGCAAAAGATTTTTTTTATGAAAAAATTTTAAAACAAGGAATTCAATAGTGATAATTTTTAGGAAATATTTACAGTTATCTTAAAACTAACAATATAGTTTGGCACACAGAAGGGGGAACAAGTATTTATGAGAAAATTCGCAGGTGTTTTAAGACTAGGGATACAATTCTATTTACAAGATGGGGGACAATAGTTTTAACAAAGAGGTAAAATTACAACTATCTTAAAACTAGGAATACAGAATACAAATTTGAACTTTTTTAGAGGAGACTTATGCTTGGTCAAGATATTCAGAGGGGGGCTGTAGAAGCATCAAGGACAGGGGAGAGAAAGCGTAGATGGTGACCGGGAGAGAAGAGCAAAACTTGCAACTTTCGGGCAAACGGGAGATCAGCGAAAGATTACCGCCTCAGTCTAGTAGGTCGGATTGGCGGATGGTATTCTTCGGACCCGCGGGGAATCCTTCAAAAGTCATCGGACCTTGAGTTGCTCTCGCTTCAGTTTCCGTAGTAGTAAGTGCGACGGCGGTTACATAGTTGCAGTCTGGAGCTGATCGGTCCCACAAGGCAGGAGAAAGCTTCTAAAACGAGAAATAAAAAGAGAGGGGCTAAATTGGGATATTTATCGTTTTTATGAAAGTATAAATAAGGGCCATATAGGGAAAATCACGATTTGCCAGTATATCTCGGACTGGGACATTGGGTGGTCTACCTCGGGCCCGAAGGGAATCCTTTAACTGAGACCTGGCGTCCAAGTACCCGGCGCATACCCAGACAACGTGCTCGATGTCGTGATAGCCCTCGTCACAAGCGCACAGACTACTCTCCCCAAGCCCAATACGCCGCAAATGCGCATCCAAGGTGTAGTGGTTGGACATAAGTCGGGACATTACACGAATAAAATCCCGACCCACATCCATCCCCCTGAACCAAGGCTTCGTTGATACCTTTGGGATAATGGAATGTAGCCATCGTCCAAGTTCACCATTGCTCCACGAGGTTTGCCAACTGTTGAGTGTCCTCTGACGACAAATACTAAAACATTCGTTGAAGCAGATTGGTCTTTCGTATATGTCACCATTTAATGCGCCCACCTTTGCTAATGAGTCGGCCTTTTCATTGCCCGGGATAGAGCAATGAGAGGGGACCCAAACAAAGGTAATTTGATAAGATTTTTCAGATAACGTACACAAGGACTCCCGTATCTTCCCCAGGAAATATGGGAAATTCATCGCACGAAGAGCCTCGATGGAGCTGAGGCTGTCCGATATGATGAAGTAGTGATCTGTGGGCAGAGTGTCGATGATCCCAAGGGTGTACTGAATTGCAGCTAACTCTGCGACGTAAACTGAAGCGGGATCATTGAGCTTGAATGAAGCGGTGATAGTATTGTTGAAGATACCGAAGCCAGTGGACCCATCGAGATTTGATCCGTCAGTGTAGAACATTTTGTCACAGTCGACTTCTCGGAATTTATTATAAAATATATTGGGGATCACTTGCGGGCGCATATGGTCCGGGATTCCACGAATCTCTTCCTTCATGGATGTGTCGAAGAATACAGTAGAATCAGAAGTATCTAGGAAACGAACACGATTGGGAGTATATGAAGAAGGATTAATGCTCTGTGCCATGTAGTCGAAGTACAAGGCCATAAATCGGGTTTGAGAATTAAGCTCGACGAGCCTCTCGAAGTTTTCAATCACCAACGGGTTCAGAATGTCGCATCGGATGAGCAATCGATATGAGAGTTCCCAAAATCGATTTTTTAGCGGAAGAACGCCCGCCAGCACTTCGAGACTCATCGTATGGGTCGAGTGCATGCAACCCAAGGCAATGCGCAAGCAACGATACTGGATTCTCTCCAGTTTGATGAAGTGTATGTTCGCAGCGGAGCGGAAACAGAAACACCCGTACTCCATCACCGACAATATCGTTGTTTGGTATAACCTGATCAGGTCTCCTGGGTGAGCACCCCACCATGTTCCAGTTATTGTTCGGAGAAAATTGATCCTTTGTTGCCATTTCTGTTTCAGATACCTAATGTGACATCCCCAGGTACCTTTAGAGTCGAACCAGACCCCGAGATATTTAAATGTGAAAACCTGGTTGATCGTTGCACCCATTAATAGAAGCTGGAGTTGCGCCGGCTCACGCTTCCTAGAAAAAACAACCAACTCAGTTTTCTCCGTGGAGAACTCAATACCCAGCTGAAGAGCCCAAGCAGACAAATTGTCCAAGGTATTTTGTAATGGTCCTTGCAAGTCGGCAGCTTTGGGCCCTGTAACAGAGACCACGCCGTCGTCTGCAAGTTGCCTTAGCGTGCATAAATTGGCAAGACAATCGTCAATGTCATTCACGTAGAAATTGTAGAGCAGGGGACTTAGACATGAGCCCTGGGGAAGACCCATGTAGCTAAATCGCGATGTTGTTAAATCGCCATGCGAAAAGTGCATGTGCTTTTCAGACAACAGGTTTAGCAAAAAGTTATTTAAAATTGGTGAAAGACCATGCTGGTGCAGCTTCTCTGACAGAATGTTGATAGAAACTGAGTCAAAAGCCCCCTTAATATCCAAGAAGACTGATGCCATCTGCTCTTTGTTAGCATAGGCCATTTGGATTTCTGTAGAAAGCAACGCAAGGCAATCGTTCGTCCCTTTCCCTTTGCGGAAGCCAAATTGTGTATCTGACAGTAAGCCAATTGCTTCAACCCAATTGTTGAGGCGAAACAAGATCATTTTCTCGAACAACTTCCGAATACAGGACAGCATTGCAATCGGCCGATACGAGTTGTGGTCGGAGGCTGGTTTTCCTGGTTTTTGGATGGCGATGACCTTCACTTGCCTCCAGTCATGAGGGACAATGTTACCCTCAAGAAACTTGTTAAATAAATTCAACAAGCGCCTTTTTGCAGTGTCAGGTAGATTCTTCAGCAAGTTGAATTTGATTCTGTCTAACCTTGGGACGTTATTGTTGCATGATAAGAGAGCAAGTGAGAACTCCACCATCGAAAACGGTGTTTCGTTCGCGGTATCGTGAGGAGACGCGGCGCGGCACGTTTTCTGTACCGGGACAGAGTCCGGACAGATCTTCTTGGCGAAAACAAATATCCAACGGTTTGAATATTCCACGTTCTCGTTGGTACTATTACGGTTACGCATACGTCGAGCCGTACCCCAAAGAGTGCTCATCGCTGTTTCTCTCGTTAACCCGTCGACGAACCGGCGCCAATAACTGCGTTTTTTGGCTTTCATTAGACTCTTCATTCGCCTTTCTAACGACGCGTACTGTAGATAGCTAGCGGGTAACCCGTCTTCCCGGAAGTCCTTATATGCAGTGGACTTTTCCGCGTACAGCTCTGAGAACTCTTTATCCCACCACAGGGTGGGAGACCGTCCATGGGTATTCGCGCTGGGTACTGGTTTAGTCTGAGCTTGATTCGCACTGTCGAGAATCAAGCCAGCCAAAAACCTGTACTCTTCCTCCGGAGGAAGTTCTTGAGTGGATTCGATTTTAACGGATATCGCGGTCGCGTAACTCTTCCAATCAATGTTCCGTGTGAGGTCATACGAGACATTGATTGTTTCCGATGGTCTTGAACCGTTAGCAATTGAAATCGCGATAGGCAAATGATCGCTACCGTGGGGATCAGGGATCACCTTCCACCTGCAATCTAACTGTAGCGATGTCGAGCATAACGATAAATCCAACGCACTTGCGCGTTCTGGTGGTGTAGGAATCCGCGTCATTTCTCCCGTGTTTAAGATGGTCATGTTGAAATTGTCGCAAAGATCTTGGATTAATGTTGATCTATTATCATCATGAAGACAGCCCCATACCGTGCCGTGCGAGTTAAAGTCTCCCAGAACTAGCCGCGGAGCCGGTAAGGATTCCGTGATATTACAAAGCGTTCGGTGCCCTACCGAGGCTCTAGGAGGAATGTAGATGGAAGCAATGCAAAGGTCTTTACCTTTGATTAAAACTTGACAAGCGACAATTTCAATGCCTGGTGTCGAAGGGAGGTTAATTCGGTTGAAAGAATAGCACTTTTTGATCCCCAAAAGTACTCCTCCATAAGGGTTTTCTCGATCCAGACGGATTATATTAAAGTCGTGGAAGTTGAGATTTATATCAGAAGTTAACCAGGTGTCACATAATGCGAAAGCATCACATTTTAAACTGTTTAGTAAGAATTTGAAGGAATCGATTTTCGGGAGGATACTTCTGCAATTCCACTGTAGGACAGTGATCGAATCAGTGACCTCGTTTGATGACTTAGCCATCGAAGGATACGATCGCTGCAAGGAGGGGCCATTTAGCAGTCAACTGTTTCAAAAATGTTTGCACTATAGGGAGAAAATGTATCAGAATGCTTTTAAGAGGATCAGTAACATTGAAAGCTGTGAAAATTAAGTCCACTATGTCAGAAAATTTCATTAGTCCCCTACTGGACTGAGTATCTGTTTGAAAAAAGGGAAAACTTGGGGTTTTTGGTGTCCCTGGAAGTGGTGGATACTCCTTGTTAGAATTTAAATTTCCAAGTCCTGGAGCAACTTGCTTCGGCTTTAGTGCATCACTTCCATTGGATTTATTGATTGTAATTGGCGCACTCTGAGTGGACGACACCTTGGCACCCTTACGAGGCAATCTAGGGGAGGCTAGATTTTTCCTCTTCCTGGACTCTCCTGAGTTAACCAATAATGTTCCCTCTTGTGGGTCGTCAGATTCTTGCTCAACGCCAGCCAAAAGAGCAAAGGAATTTTCGGAAGGGACAGATGGCGAAGCATTCCTAAGAATTTCTGCATAAGAGCGCTTCGAGCGTTCCTTAAGGGAGCGCTTAATTTAATCCCCGCGCTGTTTGTACGCGGGGCATGATTTAAGATCATGCGGAAGGCCCCCGCAGTAAATACACTTTTCAGTTTCTCCACCGCAAGAGTCATCCTCATGTTCTCCCTCGCATTTGCCACACCTTTTCTTATTGCCACAATAGGTGGCTGTGTGGCCCAGCTGCTTGCAATTGCTGCAGTTCATTACCCGCGGTACAAACAGGCGAACAGGTAGACGACCTTATCCAGGAGGAGATAGTTGGGGAGGGAAGACCCGGAGAAAGTCACCCGAAGCGAGTCTGACAATGAATAAGTTGTCTTATTATTCTCAGTTTTTGCGGAATACAATTGCTTGCATTCCAGAATCTTCACATGTTCAAGTGAGGGGTCCTTACAGCAACCAACTCCGTACTTCAACACGTCTTCGCACTTCAAACCCGGCTCGGCGACGACCACGTCGATCTCCACTGCTAAACAAGGAATATACGCTTTAAATTGCTTTGTAAAACGCTCGCTGCGTGCAATCTGGTTTGCCTGGTCGAGGTTATTCACTAATATGCGTATCTTATTAGCTCTAACACGTGTTATCTGAGCTACGGCCGGGTAGTTAGCAGTCAGCTCCCGTGACATTTCTAAAATATTAAGCGATTTCATGATGGGCCGGAAATAGACCACCCAGGGTCCAGTCGAACTGGCTGGGTATGTTTTAATACGGGGAGGACTGGGGGAATCAGGGGAGGGAGTAATTTCGGATTTATCCGGTATATCCATGGGAATATAATTCCCATCCAATGTTACTTCGCCCTCGGCCATTTAGGCACGAGGATAGCACGTGGTGTAAACGAGAGATGAAAATTATATTCTGGGGAAAGGGATCTAAGAAGTAGCGACCGATCGGGGGAAAGGGAAATGAAAAAAAAGATACTTAGCTTATTTAGCGGCTTGTCCGGTTATTCCACTATTCACTTCACCAACCTAGGCACCGGCGAACAAAGCCAGCCTCAAACAATGGTTGACCTTCACAATGTATATATAGTGATTTACTCTATGCACAGCACAAGAAAAACGATCTGCTTCGATCGAGAGCTCAGACGATTGTGATAAAGTGGGTTAAATTTATTGTTAACGGTTGGTTGGTAACAGTTTCTAAGGAAAACGTCAGTAGGAGTACTACCAGATCGTTTTCTGCTGCTAACGAATTTCCAAAATGTTGCAGGGTGATCGCGAAGGCTATTTTGCACATGATTCAAATACTCACGAAAAGCGCAATTCCGGGCAGTTTCGTATTGCAGTTCTATACGTCGAAGAGTAACTTTGTTTTCGTCTGATTTATGGCGGAAATAACGCTTGCGTTTTTTCGCAGGGCATTACGCAAACGGCGAATCTCAGCGTTCCACCATGGAAATTTGAAATCCACCCTCCTATTGATTGGTTCAGTGGAACCTTTAGGTGGAGAATACCATATACTTTGCCATAAAACAGTGCGACTGCTTCGTCAAGCTCATTACAACACATTAAGTCGGTCCAGTCGACAGTGGCAATCAGTGCGGAGATTTCGTCAAAGTTGCAACGGTTAAAGTCAAAATCAAGCTCGTCAATCGAATGAAATGAATCATCTCCAGTGTTGGTACGTACATCTAGCCGCAGGACAAACGGTTTGTGGTAAGGATCGACTTTGAGAGTAGCAGTTGGAGGTTCAAGCAGCTCTACGATATTCGTTTGTTCACGAAAGATCGAGGATGCTCCCGTTCACATTCGTCAATGAACAGATCTTGTACAGACCGCCTGCAACCATGGACTCCGTTACAGCTATTTCTTGTTCCGAAGAGGCATTTATAGGTAGGTAACATTTTAGATCATTATAGAGCGACCACTGAAGGCGTGGAAGATTGTAGTCTCCAAGGACGAGAACAGTGTCGATGCTGCCAGTATTGTCTAGAATTGTTTGAACGGCATTAGCGTGCGCGTGATACAAATCCGGATCACTATTTGGCCTGAGATAAACACAGCTAATATATACAGATTGATTCGGGAGGGCGATACGCACGGCGATTTGCTCCAGGCGTTCAATTCCAGACAAGCTTAGCTGCGAGCCTACGAGGTTGTTCTTTGCCGTTATTAGAACGCCACCGCCTCGACGCAGATGACTGGTTGTTGAGTTACAGTCGCAGCGGTATATTACGTAGTTCGACGAGAGTTCAGCGTTTAATATGTCTTCGCGCAGCCAGGTTTCCGTAAGGACAATGACGTCGTAGTCACTAGAAGAAAGCGCTAGATGGAATTCTTGTGATTTCGTTCTCATTCCTCGCACGTTCTGGTAGTAAACGGAAAGAAACTGGTCGGAATGTGCGGCAACTTCGGGAACAGGCAATACAGGATGTTTTTTTTTACAATGTAGAATGCAATTTACGTACTTACCCAGTTCACGTGCTATTAGTAGATGCCGAGGTACCACACGGGGTGTACTGGGGTGTGTCGGGCTCTCATGGTGACGTCGCCATGATTAGGTAGTACTGACTAAACTCCATTGAGCACCGCCATCGTTCCCCCCAGGGACTACCTCTCGGTATTACTTCTGGGGGATGGTGTATTTGATGTACTCACTCACTTCCGCCCACGCGTTCATATGTCCTGTATGGGGCTTACTTGGGTGCTCACTCTGTAACACCTTGTTTCACTCTCTAACACTCCACATGAGGCTTACCTTTTTCGTTCCTTGCGAGGCTGACTTGTGTGCTCACCTTTTTTATTCCTTACTAGGTTTACTTTCGTGCTAGCCTCTAATATACCATGTGAGGCTAACTTGCATGCTCACTCTATCACCTGGTTCACTCTCAATCATACCACTCTATTACACCCCTGTCGCTCCCCCTGGCATCCCATGTGGGACATTTTTTTAGGCCCCACTTCTGGCATACCATGTGAGGCTTACTTGGGTGCTCACCGTTTTCATACCTTGTGAGGCTGACTTTTGTGTTCACCTCTAACATACCATGTGAGGCTGACTTTTGTGCTCACCCTTAACATACCGTGTACGACTGACTTGGATGCTCACCCTTTCGCTCCTCTGCCACGCCACGAGGCATCGATAGCTAAGTCCCAACATACTACGCTACGACCCTCCCATCTTGGCATGAGGCAGTCCACATATCTGCCTATTCACTCGCTCTTCTGCTTTGCTTCGGGTGGCTGAGTTTACACCTTACGCGGTTGCCAGTCGCTGCGCCAAACCTGCCTTAGCATGAACAGACCATTCACTCACTTTTCACACTGGTGTGTCCACCTACCTTTCGAGGAGTTATCTCACTCACGCTGCCATCCGGCGACCGAGGTCACCGTGGTGCGCTCGCGGGCTCCTCTATTTTCACGTAGCTCGAAGCACTCCTCATCTTCCCGGATGACCAGCCCGACTGGTATCATGCTCGCTATCACGCAGGATGCATCGTGTGATACCGTGCGGTGGGCAGATATCGCTCTGAGGCACATCACGCGGTAGGTGCTCTCCAGTTTCTGTACGTAACTGGTTACCCTCAGTGCTCTTGACCATGACGGGCCGCCATACCTGAGGATAGATACGGCAACGCCTGCCAGTAGCCTACGTCTACTGGCGCACACCTTTGAGCTGTTGGACATCATCCTCGATAGTGCCGCAACAGCAGTCGACGCTCTCTTGCATGTATAGTCGACGTGGCTGCCGAAGGTCAGCTTGTCGTCTATAATGACTCCGAGAGACTTCAGACTCCTCTGTGAGGTGATCCTGACTTCTCTCACATGGATAACTGCATATTGTGCCGACTTGCGGTTGTTGACGATAACTACCTCCGTCTTATGCAGAGCGAGCTCCAGGCCTCTCGCGCTCATCCATTCCTCCACCGTGTTGATCGCGTGTTCTGCGGTTAGTTCTACCTCAGGGATTGACTCCTCATAGACCTCCAGCAAAGCCGACGATCTTGACCCCAGGAGAAAACTTCAGTCTCAGAACCCCGTCATACATGAGGTTCCATAGCACCGGGCCTAGGGTCGAGCCCTGAGGGACTCCGGCGGTAATCGGAACCCTTTTCTGACCGGCATCGGTCTCGTATAGCAGTACGCGGTTCTGGAAGTAGCTATCCAGGATCCGGTACAGACTCACCGGTAGGCTAAGCCGGTGTAACGAGATCGCGATGGCATCCCAGCTTGCGCTGTTGAATGCGTTCTTCACGTCAAGTGTCACTAACGCACAGTATCGAATGCCTCGCCTTTTTCGTTGGATCGCTATCTCAGCAGTCTTTATCACTGAGTTGATAGCGTCCACTGTGGACTTACCCTTCAGAAAGCCAAACTGTTTGCTTGCCAGGCCGTCCGTACCTTCTGCGTACGGGGTTAGCCTATTGAGGATGATCCTCTCAAGAAATTTGCCAGTCGTGTCGATCAGACAGATTGGTCTGTACGCCGATGAGTCGCCTGGCGGCTTCCCGGGCTTCGGCAACAACACCAATATCTGCCTTTTCCATCTATCGGGGAAGCGGCACTTGTCAAGACATCTCTGCATAGCTAGCCTGAACATGTTCGGGTTCGCTACGATCGCTGCCTTGAGAGCGCTGTTTGGAACTCCATCCGGCCCTGCAGCTCTGTTCATTGCTAGGGAATTAGCCACTGCGAGTAGTTTTTCATTCGTCACCGGAGCCACCATTTCGGCCGTGCCCGCACTGTCTCGTGCAGGTGGCCAGGGGCTTGTGGCTTGAGACGGGAAGAGTGCTTCGGTAATCGTCGCCAACCGGTCCGGAGACTGTTCTGGGGGTGAAAAGCCCCCTTTGGTCTTGGCCATCACGATTCTGTAGGCGTCACCCCACGGATTCGCGTTGGCACTCTCACATAGGTTGTCGAAACACGCTCTGTTGCTGCTTTTAATGGCCTTGCTAAGGGCCAGTTTCGCAGCTCGAAACACTTCACGGCGGTTCTCTCTTGCATCCTCTGTGCGGGCATTTGCCGTTTCTTGGCAGGGTTTTCCTCTGCATAGTGGCGTCGCATGCGCATGATAGAATGGCTACCAGCGCATCCCCGCTTAGACTGTCGGTGTTGGCCTCCAGTCGCAGGGCCGCGGTGAAAGCTTCGCTGTCGAAGTGATTGGACTTCCACCCGCGTATCTGACAGGGATCACCCGCGTACCTGACAGGGATCACCCGCCCTCGGATGCTGCACACCATATTTGATCCTGAAGCGGATAGCTAAATGATTGCTATGGGTGTAGCCCTCGCCTACTCTCCATTCCATGTCTGGAACCAGGCTCGGGCTGGCAAATGTTACGTCAATCAATGCCTCCACCCCGTTTCTACGGAATGTGCTAGCTGAGCCATTATTGGCTAACACAGCGTCGAGTCTCGCAAGCGCCTCCAGTAGCGCTTGGCCCCTGCTATTTGTACAGCGGCTGCCCCACTCTACTGCCCAAGCGTTAAAGTCTCCCGCTATAACTACCGGTTTCTGGCCCACTAGGTCTGACGAGAGCCTGTCGATCATCTGGTTGAACTGTTCTATGGGCCACCTTGGTGGAGCGTACCAGCTACAATAGAACACACCATTGATCTTGGCAATCGCAACACTCTCGGCGGAGGAGTGTATTACCTCTCGAACTGGGAACCGTCCTGTTGTGCCACCATCCCAGACCCATCCGATACCCAATTGCCGTTGCCAGCAGGGATGTTGTACGGGTCGGATAGGAGGGCGACATCTGTCCTCGACTCCGACTGCTACAACAGCTGTTGGGCTGCTGCACAATGGTTAAGATTTAGCTGTGTGACGTTCACGGCTTCTTATTTGACTCGCCGGAGGTCCGCCCATAGCATGATTACGGGCTTGTTTCTTAGCGGTGCAGATAAGGCATTTATGCGCCTTAGTGCAGCCCCACTCCTTATGCCCATCCTCGCCGCAGCGACGACATAGTTTGGTAACCTTTTTGCATCTGCTTTCAGTAGCCTAAGGTAGGCTACTTGCGTGCCGGAGGGTCCCCCTCTCAAGCGCACAGAGGCCCGCTCAATTGTTACGTCGCATTGTTCCTTGACGGCTGCGACGACATCGTCTGCGGTCTTGAACTCGTTCAGATGCTTACACTGGAGAGTCATTTCCGCTCCTAACGACCTCACCTGGGCGCCTTCACCCAGGACCTCTTGGGCCAAGGCCTTATAGACTGCACTGGTTTGTGTGCCTCGCTTCAGCACCAAAAGCATTTCACCTGTATTGGTGTGTATTGGTCTTGCCCGAGGGCCAAGAGGCTTTCGGCCACCCTCATCGACTTTAGGACGTCGGCATATTTGTCCTTGTTGGTCTTTAACCACAAGGCCTCGCCTCTGTCCTTGGCCTTTTTCGCGGGCCGCGGTGCATCCGGTGTCGGTGTCGGCTTCTTCTTGGTGACCAGCGTCCAGGGGTTTACGCCCCCTGGCCCCGGTTGCGCCGAGTTACTGGTGCCTTCTTTCTGCCAGGCGGGGTCATTTGCGCCCCGATTTGCCTTGACCAAACGGCGTTGGGCCGTGACGATTACACGATGTATGGTGTTGTTTTTTGCATCCTCGCCTGGTGACTTCCTAGGGCGCTTCGCATTCGACTTCGTCTTGCGCTTGCTCTTGCCCTTCGAGGGGAACTCAGCCGCCGCTTCGAGCGACTTGGCTGCTCCATAAAAGGGGAAGGCCCCTGTCTGGGTATCTATGTTGGCCTTCTCTCTTCCCTCCCTCTTGGAGGCCACTGTCTGGGTTCCTCTGTCGGACTTCTCCCGACATTCCACTCTCTTGGCGTAAGCCTGCTGTTCCTGTCTTGCGACACGAACAGCCTTCCGGAGCACCAGCAGGCTCTGTTTCAGCTCCTTGCTGATATTTTGCTTCGTGTTAGTGAACCCGATTAGTATCGAGCTGCTCCACCACTTTACGCATTGCGGTTAGTGGCCCATCCAGCGCGTTGGTTGGGCTATTTTCTACCACTGCTGGGGGGTCACCGGTGCTGTCGGATGCAGCCCCCGTCGCTCCACTACTCTGCCCACTGGGGGGAGACCTCATCAAACCACCTGTAGTAAAGGGGTTCGGCACCTCCGTTTTTTGGTTTTTGTTTTTGTTCACTTCACTCATATTGTTCCCTCGAGTTGCGCGAGAAAGAAAGGTCCGCCACGCCAGAGCTCCGCAGTAACGTGGTAAAAGACGCTTACTCTGGGGTTTGCTCAGGTATCCCACAGGCTCCGTGAACGATCGAGCATCTTTTTCACCCCCTCGATCACTCATCCCTCGGCACGGGTCGCTTCACGCCTTGGACTTGGGGTTATGACCTTCTTTTTTACTTTACGTGGTGACCGCGGCTCACATCATCACAACCATCCTCCTTTACCAGGGCTTTGGACCTGTAGCTCTGGTTCTCAATAGTTCCAAGTACGTAGGTTCTTACAGACATGCTACTCTTGAGATCCGTCATTCGCTAGCGGAGTTAAGTAGAGTGGCGTAGGCAATACAGGATGTAGAATAGGCGATCTAACTAGTTGGGAGGAGGGGATGAGATGCACCGCCGTCAGGGGAAGTCATTGTTGCACGGGCCTATTGCCCAGTGCACGTTAGTAAAAGAACCAAGAATGGGAAACGTAAACTAATACTTAACTTGTGTATGTAACGGTATCCAGACGGCTTACTAGAAGAACGCTGCTTCACTGGTCACTGACCGGCTAAACAGAAACACAAAACAAGGGAAAAAATACTGAAATCTCGACTAGGCGTAGAGTGTGCGAAATAACCTTGAACGCAGATTAGCACTATTTGTCGCTATAGAGTGTACGTACTGACAATAAAAGACTTCTAATTCGACTGAGCGCTCGATAACGAATGAGTTTAGAAAGTTAAACATATACAAGGTATTTAACGAGGTCGACAACATAAACCTTTCAAGTTATCTCAATATAGCAGATAGTTGTTTGATTGAAATAATGAAAAGACAGAACGGGATCACATTTTGCAGCTGATTATAAAGTATGTGCAGCAAGGTTAGCCTAACTCAGCTAACAAGCTCCCTAATGGTTCAATTATCGTTGTGAATGAACCACACCAGACGGTATTCTTTTCCGAGAGGATCGAATTCTTGTTCCGCATACGACGCGGCGGATGATGATCGAAAAATGTTACACGGAATTGAAGCGATCTTCAAGTTGGCCAGAGCGAATTTGTTTTGGCCAGGAATGAGCAGCCAAATTATAGATGTAGTCAAGCAGTGCGACGTATGTGCCAAATACGCGTCCTCCCAAACAAATCCGCCTATGTTGAGTCACAGAATCCATCTAATTTCAATGGACTTTTTTCGACAATTACCGTGGACGTAATCGAAAGTTCTTGGTAACAGTGGAACATCATTCCGATTTTTTTGAATTGGACATCCTAAATGACTTGACCCCAGAATCAGTTATTGCCGCTTGCAAAAAGTGGCACGCCACAACGAATTCTCATGGAGAATGCAACGAACTTCGTAAATCAAAAAATGGTAAAATTTCTTTCTGACTGGGATATCGAGCACGTTACCTCTACACCACATCATCAACAAGCAAACGGGAAGTTTGAAGCTGCAGTGAAAATTGCAAAGCGTTTGCTGAACAAGACTGAAGAGACAGAAACAGATTTTTGGTATGCACTATTACACTGGAGAAACATACCAAACAAAATTGGTTCCAGCCCAGTTGAGCGTCTGTTTTCTCGTGCAACACGATGTGGAATACCATCTTCAAGCATGAAACTTACCCCGAAAGTCGTCGAGAATGTTCCTGCATCAATAGAAAGGAACATACTAGGGGCATATCACTTGTGATGCATTTTTAAAAATCAGCGAAGTTAAATGCATTTATTTCCATCAAAATAGAAATTCATAATGTATTTTGCGTTGCGTGCAATGTTTTTGCGTTGTGGTTTGCGTTGCGTGTAAGACGTCAAAACCCTACAGAAAAACTAGCCCTACATTTAACATAACGTCGATCAAAGTGGATCAGCGTAGGACGTTTGTTAAACAAACTTTTCTGCGAGGGAGTGCCAAGCTGATGCAAAAATGGAAATTAAATGCATTTTTTCTAATTCGATGCAAATTTGTTATACATTCTTAGAGTGATCTGCCCCTAGGGAACAGAAGAAATGATAAACTGAACTACGACAGAAAATCGCGAAACTTACCGACTCTTCAAATCGGTTCACCCGTTTTCGTGCAGCTTAACTTGGAATGTTCTAAATTGTGGACTCCTGGTAAAATTTTAGACCGTCTTAGCGAACGCTCATATTTGGTAAACGTTGACGGAGCAAACTGTCGTCGAATTCGGGATTATCTGAAGCCGCGTAAGGAACCCTCTACGCCGCCAAATGCACAACGGCATAAGATAACTGGATCTGCGGAACAGGAGAAAGGATATAATCCGCTAGAAGAACACGAAAATACTTCAGCTCTAGGGGCAGATCACTTGTGATGCATTTTTACTAATCAGCGAAATTAAATGCATTTATTTCCATCAAAATAGAAATTCATAATGTATTTTGCGTTGCGTGCAATTTTTTTGCGTTGCCTGCAATGTTGTTTGCGTTGCGTGTAAGACGTCAAAACCCTACAGAAAAACTAGCCCTACATTTAACAAAACGTCGAACAAAGTGGATCAGAGTAGGACGTTTGTTAAACAAACTTTTCTGCGAGGGAGTGTAAAGCTGATACAAAAATGGAAATTAAATGCATTTTTTTCTAATTTGATGCAAATTTGTTATACACTAAAGTTTTTTTTACGCGGTTTTTTTTGCGCAGTATTTTTTGACGCGGTTTTTTTACGCGGATTTTAAAATTTACGCGGTTTTCATTTACGCGGATTTTGAAATTTACGCGGTTTTCATTTACGCGGATTTTGAAATTTACGCGGTTTTCATTTACGCGGTTTTTGAAATTTACGCGGTTTTCATTTACGCGGATTTTGAAATTTACGCGGTATCCATCAATGAGGTTCCCTTTATCGCGGATTCTTAAATTTAAGTGGTCTTCATTTACGCAGATTTTGAAATTTACGCGGTTTTCATTTACGCGGATTTTGAAATTTACGCGGTTTTCATTTACGCGGATTTTGAAATTTACGCGGTTTTCATTTACGCGGACTTTGAAATTTACGCGGTTTTCATTTACGCGGATTTTGAAATTTACGCTGTTTTCATTTACGCTGTTTTCATTTACGCGGTCTGTATACCCCGCGTAAAAAAAACTTGAGTGTACATTCATAGAGTGATCTGCCCCTAGCTTCAGCTACAAGTTCGAATGATAACTGTCAAGAAGAAAATTTGCGTTCGTCACTTGCGGTAATTCAACAACCAAACCAATCGAGATTGTCTACTATTCCAATTCATAGCTAACCCCTCGTTTCGTATCTCAACATAGCCATTTTGTTTGCTGATTCAGATTTAGTCAGAGCGTCGGAGTGATTAAATAGCTAAGAACAAAGCTCTTTGAAAATTGAAAACAGATACGTCACACAACATCTGACCCTACTCTCCCCCTCGTAACACTTCGTTTCACATTTGGTATACCCCTCTACTCTAGAACACATGACGTAGCCAAACAAGCAAGACATTTGACGTATATCTACTGGGTATATGTCAAATTTTATGCTCGTTTGGATACGTCATATGTCTTCTTCGTCCTCATGGTCACACTCTAACTAGAGTGCTCTACCCAACCTCCCAAAATACTACGTCATTTATGCATGGCCCCTTAGTTCAATTAAGTAAATTCGGGCAATTTTTTATTTTAGCATTTTATTCTATACAGTATAATCTAATCTAATCAAAAGTATAACGATAAATCATCTATGTCGATTAAAGTAGCATCTTGGCTCATTTGCAGCTCGTCTCGTTCCAATAGCAACTGCACTAGCTCATCGTTTAACAATCCGATATATCTTTGTAAATCGTTAACAATTACTCGTAGCTGATCAATATTTAAGTCCGTTAAAAATTGCCGCGAAACTCGCCTTTTATCTTCTTGCATCGCAACTCCTGTTTTTTGAACAGCTGTTCGTATTATCCGAGTTACAAAATTGTTACACTTGTCCACCTGTCGAAAAATAAACGATTATTATATCATCTGGTTTGTAGTAGTATTATTATTAGCAGTTATTTTAGCGAATCAATTATTATTGCCGAAAGATTTCATTTGAAATTCTAGTGTGGTTCCAAATGTAAACAAATATAGTAATAAGTTGTCTATGTCTTCAAGTAACAAAGTTATAGCAATTATTATAAAATTCCACCGAAATTCACGTTTTATGTAATATTTACTTTATTTTCGTTAAATTTATCACTCACAGTATTACGATTCCATCAGAACTGATGTTTTGCGTCTATAATAGAAGATTTTGCGTATTTTCAACACGTTTTAAGTAAAATTTGAGCAAAAATATTGGAAAAACCCTGTTTTAATACACCTAGCGGTGCAATTGTACCTTTCTCAATCATGAACACTAGGATTTCATGGATGGTTATGTTCATTATAAATTGTCTAATGTACATAGTACATTTTTAGTATACATCATATGACAACTATATACAAGCAAAAAGAAGTTGAAAACTTGAACCATCATAACCAGCAATCGGCGGTTTGAGACATAGTTTGGTTGCCTTGATCAGTTGATGGGAGAAGAAGGGTAGTGTTCGCACCATGTGCAGGACAAATATTTTATGTCCAAAAGGTTTAAACACCAAATCGGTCAAAAACATCGATATTTGTCAAAAAATATGGAGATAATATAGAATATCAAAGTTTTATGCATTTCAGATATATTTGGCATTGAAAATACGTATTCGATTTCTGAAACTTCATAGGATCATTCCCATTGAAAACCATTTTGTTCCGGCTTATATAGGAAATTCATATGTCACCGGACGGTTCAGTCTATATTTGCAGAATCATATAACCAATTCGTATAACATTTAATAGACGTCTATGGGAATAATATACCTTTCATTTAGGACTAAGTATGTGAAAATCGGACCAACCGACAAACTGATATGAGTTTGTTAATTTTGATAGGTGGCCACTTTTCAGTGGCACTCCCGGAACTGTCTATGATGGTCAATGTGGTCAACGAGACTTCGGTTGGCCGCCAGCGACCTAGAACTACAAATGCAAGTTGTTTCTAACGAAATTTTTACCTTTGTGCATTCATCGCGGTATCGGTTTTAATCGAAATTTTCTATGTGACCGTACGCCACAATCCGGAGCTCCGAAGCCGTAAGTCGGATTGGAATGAAATTCAATACCAATTCATGGTTCTATAAAAGCTTTCTAAGAGACTAAGTTTGGTATAACCGGTCAAGCCGAGAAACCGATGTAATTGTTATTTGGCCATAGCTACTTTGAATGACTGTTAGGGACCTAGAACTAATCCAAGCAGTTGTGGTCACATTTAAAAAAATAACTTCACCTTGATTCATCGCAGTATCCGTTGATATCGGGAGTTTATGCGTAATCGTACTCATCACTCTGGAATTCATGAACTAGAAGTTGGAAGCGTTGTATCTTTCATTTAAGTTTATGAAAATCGGTTGAGAAAATTTCGAGAAACCGATGTGGACAAATTTTAACAAGATTTTCTATGTAACCGTGTTCTTCAACTCGTAACTCCAGAGCTAGAAGTCGGATCAAAATGAAATTCAGTTGCAGCCGATGGGAATATTATACCTACCTTTTATTTGAATGTTAGTTTGTAAAAATCGGTGCAGCCATCTCCAGAAATAGGCAATAAGTTACTTAAATTTACAAATTCTAACAACATTTTCACCTTTCAAGCCTCTGTCTTTATATAAGTATTTTCTGTGTGTTCTCACTTATTTTTCCATAACACCGGAACAGGAAGTCGGATTAACAAAGCTTTCATTTGAGACTAAGTTCGTAAAAATAGGTTTAGTCATCTTCAAGAAATCGATGTGCAGGTGCACATTTTATTAGTAAGTTCGCACATACACATATCTAGATACTTAGACTTACACACACATAGACATTTTTCGATCTCGATGTACTGACTCGAATGGTATATGACTCGGCCCTCCGGCCCTCGATTGGTAAGTTGGGTTTCAAACAACTGCATAACCTTGTTGTATGCAGTATGCAAAATCAGCCAAGTTCCAAAAAATCGATTCCACTTAATTTTTCCGTAAGAGATAAGATCAAATCTCTACGTTCCATGCATTTTAAAGGTGTTTGACATCAAATATACATAAATACGTTTTTTGAGCTTTATTGTATTGCCTGCTTTGAAAATTGCACGCAAGTTTCGGCTTATATATGTGAATTTCATATATGACCAAAAAATTCAGTCTATATTTCCGAAACAATACAACAGATCCGTAGAAAATTTTACAGTAGTCTATGGTGATGGTACACCTTTCATTTCAGGCAAGTTTATGAAAATCGGCTTAGCGATCTCCGAGAAATCGATGTGATTTTTGACATTAAAAATGTCTTACTCCACTATCTGGGGCTAGGTGTCATTCTAAAATCTAAACTATCTCCCATGTAACGAAACTATGTAAGGTTTGCACGCTTATAACTCCGATATTACTAGATGGATTTTAATCATTCATACACCAACCGATTCAGAAACACCTAACTTAAATATTGGTAATAATTTAATATCTCCCCAATAAAAGTAGACTTTTGGAAATTGGTAAAATTAAAAAGTTCACAAAAAACGGGAAAAATACCATTCGTGAGGCATATTTCTCAGACACAGCCGTCAAAAGAGGGCAGCTTAGTTGCTCAATGAAACACGAAAAGTCATAAATAGAAGCAACGCATGTCCGCTTAAATCAGTTGTTGCTCTTATCCCACACGAGCAACGTCGTCTCCGGGCGATGCAATAAGCGCTATCGATTTTCGGTAACGTTGGCATTTGCACACACTCGCACCTAAGTGACTAAACCATATACGGTTAGTTTATAAATAGAGGTGACGCGTACCCGTTTGAATCAGTTTTTGTTCTTATGTCGAACGGGTAAGATCATGGCTGCAGCGTCTGGGCACTACAATAAGCGGTAAACGCTATGCATTTTCGGCAGCGGTGGCCGTGTGCGGATTTGTCGGGTACCAGCATGGTGTCACAGAATGATTTGCAAAGTGGGTGGGCGGGGTGGTTTGGATTTAATTCAATACGGTGTGTGCTGCTTAAGAGTGTTGCGTTTGAAAAAAATATATTTATTTTTATGCATGCGTGTGCGTTGTAACTTGTTAATCCATGTTTACGGCGCTTTGTAGCTGCGTAGGGTAAAGAGCCAATTGGTTTTCATGTTTCATATTTCGGTTATATGTTTTTTATCAGTAAGGCATCTGACAACGTGCTTCTGTAGTTATTGCACTGTTCAGCAGCGTAGTATTTTATATAGGAGAGTACACTCAGGTTTTTTACGCGGATTTTGAAATTTACGCGGTTTTCATTAACGCGTTTTTTTTTAAATTTGCGCGGTTTTCATTTACACGGCCTGTATCCCCTGCGTGAAAAATCTGAGTGTAATTGCATCGGAAACAATCACATTCCCAGCAGAACTTTTTGTTTTCTAATTTCAAACACTTTTGTTTCGTACTGCACACAACGGAAAATTTTAAAACAGAACTTACAGTCCTAGCAGCAGTTTAAGCGGGTGTTCTTTTTCGATTCAAATTCAAGCCATGTCTTAAGCGATACTGGACTTAAAATTGTTTTCCTAGTTTATCCAGTCAGAATATCTGTCCTACCCTATGTATTTAAAACACAGTTCTAATTGCGTTTTAAAGTATACAACAAATAGAACGGTTGGGTATACTAATTTAAATTTTAAAATAAATCTGTTTTAAATTATGAAACAAAACAAACCGCTGTACTGAAGATATAATTATGTTAGTCACATAAAACACCTATATAACATAAAACGCTGCAGAATTGGTTTAATAATACAATGTTTACACTACAGAGTTATAACACGTTTTAATAATTAGCAACAAGAAAAATGTCACCAAGATAGCATAAAAACCCGTTTTAACTGGTAGTGCGAACGTTGCATAACAATGTAATTTATCAAATAATTTCATTTTTCCACCACTAATCGATCAAGAAATACTTACACTTAAGATTGTTTACTTAAGTTCATTAGTACATTATTGAAAATTTAAATGGAAAATGAAATTTCATATTTTATGGAGAATCTGTATATTTCCGTTGGCGGGCGTGGGTTTCCTCATCACAGCTCTCAATATGGAACTTTTCTTTTGAATATATTTTCTGGATAGACCAGCCTATTTTTACTAGATGGATCAGCCAAATAATGCCAATCACCTAGTGAGATACTTGATTAATTAATAGATTACCGTTAAAAGACCTTCAATAAATTATGTTTTAATGGGGAGGGTATATAACAAATTGTAACATATGAAAACAGGCGAGTGAACAAGAACGTGTGTCGATATGTGTGATAGATAAAAAAGCTATATTTTTAATGTCACCGTGGTCGTGTCCTGTACACAACCCTTTAATTTTTTTTATTTTGAAAGATGGACCTTTTTCTCGGGAATGCCGGAACCGTCTGTGGGGGTCAATGTTGCCAACCAGGCATTGAATGGCCGTTAGTGAACTAGAACTACAAATCGAAGCAACTAGACTCACAATTTCGTAAATTGTTCACCTTTTTACATTAAATGCTGTATACGTTGAAATCGGTGTGCTCGTACTTATCACCCTATAATTCAAGAACCGGAAGTCGGATACACCAAAATATCAATAGCAGCTGATGGGAACGTTGCTCCTCTCATTTAAGACTAATTTTGTGAAAATCGGTTCAGAAAATTCTGAGAAACCGATATGGACAAACTATGACTAGGTTTTCTATATGACTGAAAACCTGAGTTAAAACTATCAGCAATAGTCTAGAAATGTCTCGCTCATATACATACTAATTTCATAATAAATCCAATGGAGATAAATTTTCTGTATTGTATTGTGAAGATATTTTTGGTCCTTACATGAGAAACTATCAACGGTTTTCTAGAAATGTTTCGCTCACATACAAATAATTTAAGGTTATATCATTCATGGTTATTCACGATGGATTTAAATTCTTCCACATAATTGTAATTTTCAGTGTTTTGTAGTACTTGCACCGACTTTTTAGTCGTAGAAAATTTAACTTTGGTCGCATCTAAATGCAGTAGTAGTAATACAGTAGTCTAGATAGCCCAAAAAAATAGTAGTTTGCAATATTTTCTAAACTGCTAAGATGTAACGAGATGGAAATTTCGCTTTCGAGGTCTGGTTATTAGAGTGTTGAAATGATGATTGACATGATCCTATATCACGCCTCTTGGTTTAGAACCGAGCATATGAGCATAAGGTGTAATGTTTCTTCCTTCGAACCTCTTGCTCTCGTGTACATATTTATTACCATTTATTACCGCATTTTTTCCGAAGATATTAAACATTAGATAGTCTTTCCTGAGTTTCAAAAGAACTTAATAGTGTCCCCGATACTCGGACGTAGCACATCACTCGATCCATAGTCGATTTGATCAAATATGTCGGTTTAGCTAGAAACCCATATTCGTGTATTAGATCCCATAGGTGATCTCAATCGATTGTATCATATGCGGCTTTGAAATCTATAATCAGGTGGCACGTTGTAATTGCAACATTTTTGAAAGACTAGTCGATTCGAAAATATTTCGTTTGTTGTGATGCATGCCCCAGTAAAACCTGCTCTGAATTCCCCATTTTTCTCTATGGGCAGCGGTGAACACTTTGTAGGTGGCATTCAGCAATGTGATTGACTTGTACTTGCAACAATCATGCTTATCACCTTTGTTATAGACGGGACATGTGTACTACTCCCTCATTATTTTATATGAAGAGTAAACTGAACGAATTTCTATTCGAAAGGTTCAAGCCAGCAATAAGAACGTAGGGAAACGTATATCTGCAAAAACAAACACGGACATTTAAAAACTACAGCCATTTCCAAAATCTCTTTCGATTTAACAGAAGCTTTTACTAGATCGAACAATCGACTAAGGATACATATGCATACTATGCTGAAGTATGCTCTCCAAAATGTGATTTTGTGTAAAGGTTTGGGAGAAAAGTTCCTCATTCAAACATAGAATGAAGAATTTTGCTCCCAAACATTTACGGAAAATCACCTATAATTCTCACATCAGCATCTGACATCTGACATCAGCAACCTGGTAAATATAAACATTTGAATTGTGCGTTTATTTCCCCGGCAAGCAGTTTATCGTCTATTTATTCTTCATTAGTGGGAGGGTAACCAAATTTTCACCTCTCAAGAACTTGCGAAAAGCTACTGACAATGCAGTATGGAAGCTCCACCTCAACGGCATCCCTTATTATTGAACGCCCAGGCAGTTTAGTAACTATAATAACATATTGGAAAGAATGAAATATTCAAACCAACAGTCAGACTATAGAAATCATCAATGGGGAAACACGTGGCTGCAACCATGCGGTAGCATGCGGCTAACCGACATTTGTGATTTCTTACCTGTTTTACCATTGTGCTATATGATCGGTGTAAAGTCAGACCGAACTAAGTAGCAAAATCTCAAAAGAAGAGAAAATGATTGGATTGAATCAAAAATTTCTTCTTCAGCTACATTTCATTTGCGCCAGATTTGAAAAATATTATCATTAGCATGAATTATGAAATGAATCCATTGCGGATAATACCGTAAAGAATGCAAAGATTCAATCTTTGTACACGTTTTTCTCTGTATCAATGTAATATCGCTTAGTCCGGTCCGGCACAATACCGACATCTTGCATGCGCGTGCGCTTTGTATTCATTTTCACTGAAGTTAGAATGGACATACGGCATTTGGTAGAAATGCGGCTGCAAATATGGATATTTCATCAACTTTACTAAAATATGAATAACTCAAAAACGAAGCATCGTAACTGTAATGTAAGCCAACGAAAAATGCTACACAAAGCAAGCTACAATCCTATGCAATAATATGGGGTACTTTTGAATAAAATATCGGAGATATTTTGGTTCGAACTAGAAAATGCTAGCCGTGAGTAATCATCAAAATTTTAAAATTTTAGTTATACCAAAAAATAGCTTAAATCCTTGCGCAACTTTACACGAGAGGGATTGTTGATATCTTTTACGTAAAAGTTTTAAAAATTCGAGAAAGCGCCGCAGCCGATCCTGTAACCTTTCTCCTTAAGCGCAAACAGTTTTGTTTTCCTAAATGCGGCGTTGGGACCATAGAACAGTGTGCTGAGTATTGTACGGGCGATGAGCCAATTTATTCTGATTTTGATTCCCAAGTCTTGTCTCAGTTCTGAGCATATCAATAACAGAGCAAGAGCTGCCGGGATGTTCCAAATTCTAAGTAGTAAGAGTCCAAACTGAGAAAACTTTGATTCACACTGAGTAGAGCAAATGCTATTAGAGTTTACTTGGCTCTAAATGTAACATAGAAAACTTGTCCTAAGAAAATGTTTTTAGTGAGCTGGCTTATTAAGAGGTTATATGCAAAGTTGTGGCGAAAAAGTGAGTTGTGGCGAAAATTTATTGTGGTGTACTTGAACGGATCGGTTTCTCAATAATATTTTTTCCTTAAAAAACATGTTGGCCAAAAATTTAAGTTTTGTGGTGTTCAAAATTGAAACAAAATTTTTTGGATAAAAAGAAACTGTTAAAGTACGCGAGAATGTAAATACAAACAAGTAAAAAAAAATATGAAAATCGGATGAATAGTTTTTGAGATATCACGTTCACCGCAACGGTACTTTTCAAAACACTTCAAATAACCTTATACCTTCCATTCGCAATTAAGTTTGTGAAAATCGGTTCAGCTATCTCCGAGAAAACGATGTGCACTCTGTGCTAATAAGACAACACTTCTAGTGCTTTGGGAAACATGTTTTAGTCAATGTGTTCAGCAGAGTATCACGTTTTTACCTGCGCCATATTCAGGTGATGTAAGATTGACAGTCCTGGCTTTTCAAAGGACTCTTTATGAACATATTTCGTCGCAGAGTAATTCAAAGCGCATTTCGGTGCAATTTCTGATGCGTTCGAAAAATGTAGTGCCATTTAGTGTAAAAATTTAGCGGTAACATACAATTTGTAGTACACTATAGCCGTAAGCTCAAACGCGTACTATTTTTAAACCGGACTAACTTTTAAACCGGCCCAAAACTATTTGGTAAGCCTTAAACCAAACGATGCTGTCATTTATATGGCTGCGTTCTGATCTGCGATACACGACAATGTTAAAAAACAACAAATTCATGTTAAAGAAAATGAGTGAATTAGACAACATGGAGAATTGTTTTTCATTCCGATATTTGCTAGCAGTAAAATAGCTTTTCTTCGTCATATGTCTCGTTCCATAGCGTGTGAGAACAATTTTGTCAACATGTAACCGATATGTTTCTGAGCTTAGAACTTTAACTTGGTGGATAGTTTATAGTTGGTCGATGATGTACAGCATTTTGTAGTGACATAATATTCAATGCCCAAAAGAAAATAAGTTTGAGGTGGTTGAACCATCGGTTGTAACTGGTGCCATGATAGTTATTTTAAACTTTGATAAAAAATTGGTTGAAATATTTAGATTTGAATTCAAAATGAACTGTGAATGTCATTCTAATTGAACACGATACCTGTCGCCACGGGGGAGAATATTTATATTCGTTTCCAGCGAATTTTCACAAGTTTGGAATAAATATCAATTATAAATAGAGGTTAGATCACACTCTGCGAATTAAAATTGCACACGTTTTTTCAGCGAAGCTTAAATAAAAAGTAAACAAAGGTCAAACAAAAACTTAAACTTTGACAGAATGATCATTTTAAATTCACAAGTGTTATATTTCATATTTTTGTTTGCACTGTGGCAGACAGAGAATATAGATATATTTCTGTAATGAGGAATTCCACGAAGATCCGTCCGAAAATCTTTAAAATCGTGACCGAGCATCTTCGATTCCGATGAAACTTTACACGTTTCACCGGCATGGAAGACTAAACATTTTCCACAGGTAATAAGATTATTTTGCATCAAGAGCAACTTTTTAAAAGGGCGTAAAGGTTTCCACGTGTATGAATTTCAACAATTTTTTGTTCGATTACTGTATTTTATACGGCAAAACTATCGGAGAACGAGTTACAGGGAATGAATACTTCTGTCAGAAAAAATATACACTGAAAAAAAGGTTGTGTCATTTTTCACAAAAATAAAAATTTATTTTGAAAATTTAAATTGCGAAAAAACCCATTTTTTTAATTTTTTACATTTTATCAACAAAAACCTAAAGAGAAAAGAATCATTCTGAAGTGCATGATGGAGAACTTATCGGTAAAAAAGTTTTTCTAACAATAACTTTATACATGTTTTTAAATTTACTACTAATTGACATACAAAACTGTAATTTTATTACGGAATATAATTCTAAGCTTCATTTAAAATCAAAATGCATTTAACAAAAATCTTCCAAAATGCGATAGTTTTCGAGATATTTGGAATTTTGCACCAACAAAAACAATTAATTCGTGTAATAATGCTCTTTTTAAAAGTTATTCGCATTACCCCATCATTAAATGTCAACAATCTGATGTTTATCATTTTAAAGACGTAAATGCAACTTTTTTAGTGTATTTGGATCATGGAGAAGCTTTCAATAAAAAAGTTTTCCTAACAACAACTTTTGACATATTTGCAGTCAAAAATACAATTTTCTTTTTGAATATGATTTTAAACGCCATTTTCAATCGAAATGCTCATAATAAAAATTTTCTGAAATGTATTTGTTCTCGAGATATTTTAACTTTTAATACTCACTAATAATAATTACCCAGTTTCATTCTGCAACAAGATTATTAAAGAACGAACACACAAATTGTACAATACTCTTGAACCTAAAAACACTGGTATGACAAGGAAATTTGTTTCTGCACCTTATATACCGGGTCTGGGGGAAAAGTAGCCCGGTATTTATCACAGCATAACATAAAACTAGCTTTTAAAATCATTGACAAAATTAAAGACACAGTACACAGTAAGCTTAAGGACAAAATAGAAAAAGACCGTCGAACTAATGTTGTTTACGAAATACCATGCGGTGTCTGTACAGATAAGACATACATTGGACGAACAAGTCAATTTTTAAAAAAGCGTTTGGAGCATAAGAGCGACATAAAAAATAAAAGCGTAGGAAGTACGGGATTAGCGCAACATACAATCAATGAAGGCCACCTTTTTGATTTTAAAAATGCTAAAATATTGGACGAGGTACCTAGGACCGATACCCGGTTGATAGTCGAAATGTTCCAAATAAAAATTAAAGGCGAGTCGAACACGTTCAATCTACAACGGGATTCAATTAAGTTTAGGTCTGCATACAACGGCTTAATAGAGAAGCTAAAGAGCACCGTGCGTCCGAAGAAAGCATCAACGGAGATTGAGTGTACAAGACAAGACAGCAGTTGATAATGTGATTGTTCATTGTGTAAACGTTGTTAGCATGTAAGCGATGTTGTTTAAATTTGTGTTTAGTGTTAGATTTTAACAAATATTATATTTTAGTAAGCCGCTGAGGATGACTGAACATGTTAGTAGGTCGAAACGTCCGGTAAAATGCAGTTTGTTTTAATTTTCACCGAAAAAATCGATGACCGTCCATATCCCTTTATAGAACAATAATGGAAGCTTACCTTTTTGGAAACGTTTGTATTAGTTGCTGTTCTGCAGCACATGAAAAAGCCAAAAACAATTATTTATTTGCAGGGCCGTCGAGAGCCGCGTCGGGCCCCAAAGGCTTGTATTACTGCCGGGCCTTTTTAAACCTAAGCCCTCTACTTCAGTATGAGTTAGTACTTCTTCAAACATGGAAAACTTGTTAGGTTTCTATTAGTCTCTGGTTGACTCATATTGCCACATCCACAGATAGCGCGCCAGATAGGTGCATTTGCAGCTTCTTATTCAGTGGTATCCAAATCGGGTAAAACTGCCATAGCTACGAGTTTTTCAATTTGCGGATACTCAGGAATCAGTAGCGTCTAGTTCAAATAGTACGTTCCCCATGTTGATCGGAGATTTGTGCCTTGCAGTGAATCGTCTTTCATGATTTCCCTGATGGGAAGAATTGGGGAAGTGGTAAGGTCAGGGGTAATGAATATACCCAAGAGACCACGAACCATTATTTAATGGCTTTGGATATGTTCTATATTCGCATACAAAACATATTCTTTACAGCTTCTATAGAGATCACACACTTAGTGTCGGAAAAGGCGAAATAGTGTGCCAGAATAGAGCTAGTTTAGAAGCACGTTAGTGGCTGTCAGCAATGTTAACATAGAGACGTGTTTTTTTAAAAGTAACTCTTCCCTTCTTTATCGACACAGCAAAAGAAAAAAAATAGCTTTCGATAATGTACCCACCCTTCCTCGCTTCTTTCGTTTGACATGCCGACTGTTCAAATTGACGATTCAGTGCTTTTAGAAATGGGATTCGATCGCAGTCGAAAACCTCGTCTCAATTTGGTATACGCGTTTGATCACTGATCTGTAAACAGATTTGCATGTATACTTGGTTTAATGCTAACTCTACCTAGAAGAAAAATTCCTTGAGCTTGCTATAAAAACACAAAAATTATCCATTTTAATCACCGGTTAATTAAGGTCGGTCTACCTTCTCATCTCGCCCAGAGTAGAAACTAAAAATCGTTCCGCTATCGATACACGGCAAAAACGACTGCAGAAGAATTGTGTTGCTATTGATTTTTGGAAATATCCTGTAAGATCAGTTACTCGGGAAGTGCCACAGTTACCAAATATGCAGATTGTGCTCAATCCGGGAGAAGTTAAAGCCCTACAAATGCACCATATCAAACATTAGTCGTTTTTTCGCGGAACAAAGTGCAGCACACCAACGAAAGCTGCCACGTTGTCATCATCCCGGTATTTATAGGTAAGGGCTCTAGAGAGATGTGCTTACACGAATTATCTACACACGCACCTAACGTCGTGATTAACAAATTTATGTCAAGATACGGAGAAGTGGCTTCCATAAGAGCTGTAACTTCGCATTTTCCCGGGTGTCCCTAACGTTGTTCTTGTGATGAGAATGATTCCGTATAGACCAACTTTTTCATACGAAACGATTTTACGCGGATCAACCGAAAATGGGACGTTTCATCAGACAATACTGGTTATGCAGCCATGGTAGATTCCTATGCACGAATTCTTCAAAAAGACAATGCAGTACGGAAAACTTTGTGCAAAAGCAGCTAAGAAAACCCCACCTACTATAACCGTAAACAGCACATCGTTATCTTATGCCAAACAACAAACGGCTACAAAACAAATACCTACGAGTGTGACAGGAACAAATATTCACTCATCAACAATCACACCCAGTGACTCCAAGCCAACAACCGGCACCACCAGCAAAGAAGCGAACGTAGAAGAGGACGGATGCGTTTGTCCGTTGGCTCGCATTTCTGTTTGACGCTCTATTGCTTTCTTCGAAAATACTTTGAATTGGCTTCTCGATTTTTTGTAGTGTATTCCGTCGATTCAAGCAATAATTTCGTATTTTAAACTTGTACACAAAGTAGACAACTCCCTCAAGAACGTTTGGTTTAAATAATGTCAACTATCAACTAAAGTTTTCATTTTCTACGCTTTCATGATCTAGCAATTTAATAAGATGAATGATTACAAAGAAATTACTATTGCTATTTTTTGCTCTTCTATGAATACTGGACGTGTTCGCCCATCTTCCGAGCAAAACCGCGGGCCCCCAAATACGAGCCGGGCCCCAGGGCAATTGCCCTGGCTGCCTTCCCCTCTCATCGGGCCTGTTTATTTGTTTCAGATAATTATGTGGTCCTTGGAAAAGAAATCTGACATTTTAGCCTGGTGGGGCTTATTATGCCATCCTACCCAACTATTCCACTAACCATGCATATAGAATCAGCACGATTACCTAATCAATCCTAAAATTCCAAAAGATCGGTAATTGAGCTGAGAATTTGACAATTTCAAAAGCTGATTTTCAGCGAAGTAAACCTGTCAAATGGGTTATATTCAAATTGCTGAGCTTTCAACATCTTGGATTGCTAAAACGTTCATTTCAACGAAATTTTGTGACGTCATGCAAAAATTGAGAAAGCTTCAAATCCCGGTTACAAAATAATAAATTACAATTATTTACTTCCTATAGTTTGCAATCTTAACTTAACAAATTGAATAAGTGAATCTTCAGGAGGCACCTCTTTTTTTTTTTTTTACGATGGAGAAGACCTTTATGTCCTAGCCCAGTACACGTGCTATTGATAGGGTCCAATCTACCGCACGGGGTGCACTGGGGGCGTGTCGGACTCAAATGGTGACCAGCCATTAATACCGACTAAACTCCGTTGGGCTCCGCCATCATTCCTCCCAGGAACTACCTCTCGGTATTACTTCTGGGGGGATGGCTGTACTAAATGTACTCATTCACTCTCACTCACGCGTTCATACATCCTGTATGAGGCTTACTTGGGTGCTCTCTCAATCGCACTTTGATTCACTCTCAAACACTCCCACATGAGGCTGACTTTTGTGCTCACCTTTTACGTTCCATGCGAGGCTGACTTGTGTGCTCACCTTACTCATTCCTTGCTAGGCTTACTTTTGTGCTCGCCCTACCCATACCATGTGAGGCTGACTTGGGTGCTCACCCTATCACCTGATTCACTTTCAATCGTGCCACTCTATTGTACCTTTGTCACTCCCTCTGGCATCCCATGTGGGACATTTTTCTTAGGCCCCACTTCTGACATACCATGCGAGGCTGACTTTTGTGCTCACCTTTTTCATTCCTTGCTAGGCTGACTTTTGTGCTAGCCTTTACCAACCTGTGAGGCTGACTTTTATGCTCACCCTTAACATGCAGTGTGAGACTGACTTGGATGCTCACCCTTTCACTCCTCTGCCACGCCATGAGGCATCGAGAGCTTAGTTCCAACATACTACGCTACGACCCTCCCGTCTTGGCATGAGGCAGTCCACTTATACGCCTATACACTCACTCTTCTGTCTTGCTTCGGGGTGGCTGGGTTTACCCCTTACGCGGTTGCCATTCGCTGCGCCAACCTGCCTCGGCATGAACAGACCATTCACTCTCTTATTTTGCGCTTGGTCTTTTTCGCTCCAGCTAACCAATCACTAGTTAGCCGGGCCCGTCGTCTGTTGCTCGGTTCGCCAGATTACCTGTAGCCTACTGGCAATCTGGATGGTAGCAGCCGAGACTGCGTTCCACTTCTCCACCGATTGACACATCCGCTGAATAAGGGTATCAGGGGTTGTGTCCCAGCCACAGACGTCAAGCATTGCTCTTCTTTCGACGTCGAACCGATGACATACGAACAGTATGTGTTCGGCAGTTTCATCTACACCTGGGCAGTCCGGGCAGACTGGGACCTCCGCGTGCCCGAACCTGTGGAGGTACTGACGGAAACAGCCATGGCCTGACAGGAATTGTGTCAGGTGGAAGTGAACTTCCCCATGGGGTCTTCCCACCCAGCTCGATATGCTAGGTATCAGCCGGTGAGTCCACCTACCTTTCGAGGAGTTGTCCCACTCACGCTGCCATCTGGCGACCGAGGTCGCCCTGGTGCGCTCGCGGGCTCCCCTATTTCCACGTAGCTCAAAGCACTCCTCATCTTCCCGAATGACCAGCCCGACTGGCATCATGCTTGCTATCACGCAGGATGCATCGTGTGATACCGTGCGGTAGGCAGATATCACTCTGAGGCACATCACGCGGTAGGTGCTCTCCAGTTTCTGTAGGTAACTGGTTACGCTCAGTGCTCTTGACCATGACGGGCCGCCGTACCTGAGAATAGATACGGCAACGCCTGCCAGTAACCTACGTCTACTGGCGCACACCTTTGAGCTGTTGGACATCATTCTCGATAGTGCCGCAACAGCAGTCGACGCTCTCTTGCATGTATAGTCGACATGGCTGCCGAAGGTCAGCTTGTCGTCTATAATGACTCCGAGAGACTTCAGACTTCGCTGTGAAGTGATCGCGACTTCTCCCACATGGATAACTGCATATTGTGCCGACTTGCGGTTGTTGACGATAACTACCTCCGTCTTATGATGAGCGAGCTCCAGGCCTCTCGCGCTCATCCATTCCTCCACCGTGCTAATCGCGTGTTCTGCGGTTAGTTCTACCTCAGGAATTGACTCCCCGTAGACCTCCAAGGCTACGTCGTCGGCAAAGCCGACGATCTTGACCTCAGGAGGGAACTTCAGTCTCAGAACCCCGTCGTACATGAGGTTCCATAGCACCGGGCCTAGGATCGAGCCCTGCGCGACTCCGGCGGTAATCGGAACCCTTTTCTGACCGGCATCGGTCTCATATATCAGTACGCGGTTTTGGAAGTAACTTTCCAGGATCCGGTAAAGACCCACCGGTAGGCTAAGCCGGTGTAACGAGAGCGCGATGGCATCCCAGCTTGCGCTGTTGAATGCGTTCTTCACGTCGAGTGTCACTAACGCACAGTATCGAATACCTCGCCTTTTTCGTTGGATCGCTATCTCGGCAGTATTTATCACTGAGTTGAGAGCATCCACTGTGGACTTACCCTTCCGAAAGCCAAACTGTTTGCTTGACAGACCGTCCGTACCTTCCGCGTACGGGGTGAGCCTGTTGAGGATGATCCTCTCAAGCAGTTTGCCAGTCGTGTCTATCAGACAGATTGGTCTGTACGCCGATGGGTCGCCTGGCGGCTTCCCGGGCTTCGGCAACAGCACCAGTTTCTGCCTTTTCCATCTATCGGGGAAACGGCACTCGTCAAGGCATCTCTGCATAGCTAGCCTGAACATGTTCGGGTTCGCTATGATCGCTGCCTTGAGAGCGTTGTTTGGAACTTCATCCGGCCCTGGAGCTTTGTTCATTGCTAGGGATTTAGCCACTGCGAGTAGTTCTTCATTCGTCACTGGAGCCACCATTTCGACCGTGCCCGCACTGTCTCGTAGTGCAGGTGGCCAGGGGCTTGTGGCTCGAGACGGGAAGAGTACTTCGATAATCGTTTCCAACCGGTCCGGAGACCGTTCTGGGGGTGAGGAGCCCCCTTTGGTCTTGGCCATCACAATCCGGTAGGCGTCACCCCACGGATTCGCGTTGGCACTCTCACACAGGTTGTCGAAACACGCTCTCTTGCTGCTCTTAATAGCCTTGTTAAGGGCCAATTTCGCAGCTCGCAGGCACCTCTACAAAATGCGGTGTGAACCGTAACTCAAAATTTCCTGGACCAATCTTAATGAATTTTGCAAAGTTCTTCTTCTTCACATCATTGCCCAGGTAACTACAAAAGCTTTTTGCAAAATGCTTAATATTATTATTTTTTCAATAGCATTTTCATCGATTTTAGCAATAATCGGACTTTGGCTTCAAAGTGCTACGAAAAGTTCGAAAATCGACCAAGAAATAAAAGCTCCATTAGTTACTTGTGGAGTGATGTGAAAAACAACTATGCAAATGTATCAACGATTGGTCCAGCAGATTTTGAGTTATAGTGTACACCGCAAAACCAGTTTTCGACGTGGCACCTGACTGAATAGACAAACAATCTTTGCATCGAAAAAAACAATTAAGTAATCCAATTTTTTGGCAGTAATACCTTACACAACCCCCCTTAAGTTCCGACACTATTTAGGCGATTATTCCGCATTCAACTTTTTGTGTCATTTTTCCAAGTCATCTGCCCGGTCTCAACTTTCACAACTTCTTTCATACCCTGTGCATTTCTGTTCTATCACTAAGAATTAAACGACAATTTGTTCTACAGAGGAAATGCTTATCGTCCAAGATCTGATGGAAAATTATAAATAGTTTTGAGTTATTTGAAAACGGCTGTCTCAGTCTTTTAGAGCAAAACGATGGTTGTTTCATCGTTTTGCTCTAAAAGACTGAGATAGCCGATTTCAAATAACTCAAAATCTCATCATCCCAGTCGTTTGAACATAACCTCAATTATAAATAGTGAAACAATATAAGCAAGCTTTGATATTATTTAAATGTCGATCAAAATGAGAATATTTGTAGCAGATTGTTTGCCGTCATATTTAAAAGTGTTACTTAGGTTGTATGGCTTGGCTTTATCACAGAGAACAGACATATAAGTTGGAACAAACTTTCTCCACAGAGAACAGACGTCCATCTTCAGCATTCAACTTATGTAAAATCTCTAACGGTTTCGAAGGTAGTTTGGTGCGCTACTGTCGTCATTTTTTTTGTGGCTGAGTGCGACAGAATTGACAGCGGTTATTCCTCTACCCAGTCAAACTAGTCCGGAATCGATTCGGACTTCCAGCATGAATTCCAGCTCAAATGCGCCAACCGATAGAGTCGGAATCGGTTGTTTTCTTTGAGCTAGATTCCATGCTGAATCCATCCAGGATTTCGAACCGGTTCCAGAATCGATTTGACAGATAGTTGGGATAGGTTGGTGTGGCGGCGCTAGTGTTTTTCCTATATTAATTCAAATGTTTACACACGTTTTTTTAAATATTTTTGTTCGATCATGGATGTCTGTTCTCTGTGCTTTCCCGAAAAACCTGTGTAAACATTTAACGTATTTTCACGTTGAAAATCACCATCGCATACAGGTTCGCATGCGTGAATCATCATTGTATCCAAGTTTGCACACAAGCCCCGTATAGCGATTGCTGGCCGACCGAAGCGACGACCAGTGACAAGTTGCTATTCGCTGTTGTCATTTCAAAGCGATAGTTTTATTTCTTACACAAGTTAAAAATTTTACAAGTTGAAAATATTAACAATATTTTATTTAATCACTCTTTCGAAAGCAGTTAAAATGTAAGTATACTTCCACTTGCTTATTGTGTTCTTTGTGAGAAAATATAACTAGAAAAGGGTACAAATTGTGATTATTGTCGTGAACCGAAGTAGACGGTCCTTGTGTGTCATCTAAAACACCCAGGTCGGACTGAGAATCCGATCCCAAGCGCATCCGTGTCGGTAGCTGGTTTGTCGCATCCCGAGCGCCGTCCATGGCTCGCTGCTTGCTCGCTGTACTCCGAGAGTCCTCTAGGGGTGGCCGCATCCGACTGACCTCAGTTGCTGGACGTATCCACTCAGGCTGCTTGCACTCATTGTCCTGACAGCCCTCGGTAGCTGGCTGATTTCCCCGGAGTAGCTTGTTCGTTGCGTCCCGAGAGCAACCCCGCGCAGGCTGCTTGCACCCAGTGTTCTGACAGCCGCCCGTGGCTGACCGCATCCGCCCAGGCTGCTTGCTCACAATCTCCTGATTGCCGCCCGTGACTGACTGAATCCGCCCAGGCTGCTTGCTCGCAGTGTCCTGATTGTTGCCCGTGGCTGACTGCATTCGCCCAGGCTGCTTGCTCGCTTGTTAAGAGCATCATTCGTAGTATCAGCATCCATGCACTTCATTTCGATAACGTATAAGTATCTGGAATAGGTATCGACTATCACAAGAAATTCTCCATAACCAAACTCCTTATCCGTGAAAAAGTCGATTTGTAAAATCTCCCTTGGTCCTCGTGGCAATTCTCGGCTACATAATGAAATTGGTGGATTTTTCTTGGACATTCGTAGACAAGTTTCACAGCTTTGTATGTAAATTTCTATCGCTTTAGACATTTCTGGCCACCAAAAATATTCACGCAAAATTCGTTTCGTAGAGGCTGCTCCAACATAGCCTTGATGAGCAGAAATAATCGCTCGTTGACGCAATGCTGTTGGTAGAATAATAAGATTGCTCTAGAAAATCATATCTCCGAACACGTGAAGATCTTTAGCATGACATTCGAATTTACGGAAACCGCTCAGCCAAACTCCGGTTTCAACAGCCAATCTTACTGCATTTAGTTCTTCGTCATTTTGGGCATGAATTTCGATTTCGTCCCAAGTGATTTCCAATTCACCTGCATTCAAAAAATAAAGCAAATGCTTATCATTTGTATCATCGAATGATTTAGCTGTTTCCGATTGAGCCACAAGCCTCGAAAGTACGCCTGCAATATTATTTTCTCCTGTTACTCGTTTCACATCGAATTGATAAGGCTGCAGCCTCAACGCCCATGCTTCTGCTCTAGATACAGCTCTTTTCCCAAGTCTGTGCAAACCTCCAAAGATAAATTCATTTGACTCTGCGTCAGTTCGAATGGTGAAATTAACGCCCATCAGGTTCATAGAAAATCTTTCGACTCCCCAAACCATAGCCAGAGCTTCTCTTTGTGTTTGGGGATACTTTTGTTCCGTACGAGAAAGAGTTTTTGATGCACAACCAATGATTCTTGATTCTGAATCATTAAAAGAATCATTGTTTTTATTTAATATAAATTAAACTTGTCAATTCATTGCACATTTCTGTTCAACGAAATGGAAAACCTGCTTTTTTTCAATAATTGCGTAATAATTTTCATACATTTTCTTTTATTTCTTTTTTTACATTCATTTTTTTTTGGAAAATTTGCACATTTAAAGATTAAGCAAGTTTTGATTTCAAAAACCAGTTTTATTGAAAATTCATTTGATATGAGTACATAAAAATCATTGAAATATATTCACACAGATTTTTCATTTTCATTGTGTACCTCCAAACATGTCTCCGTGTCCTTTCTATCTTCTATGGCAGTTAATTTCCTCTCTGAATCCTCTTCCTTCAATCCACTACGCCCTTCCAAATCGGGTGATGCGCAGACACGGGCAATGTGTCCCATTTTCCCACATACACGACACACTTTCTGAATCGCATGGCACTGATTTGGAAGATGGAAAATATTTCCACATTTCCAACAATTGTTAGTTGATCCGGATTTTTTATAAGGTGGATTTGACCAACGCCTCGTAGAGCCTCTTCCTCTTCCTCTCATACCTCTTTGACCGCCAAAATGTCTGGTTCCTGGGGAACTGAAGCGATTGTTTGCATAGTTCCGCTTCTGCCCATAAAACGGAAACTGATTAACCGCAGCTACCTTTGCCACATCGGAATGGCCATAATTTCTCTGAAATTCTTCTTCGTTCGCTTTTTCCAATTCTCTGTCACGAACTAAATCGATTAGATCCTTCACGGAACCTTGCTTCACCCAATTCATATGGGCCAACACTCTAAACGGCTATCCGATGCTCCCTTGGTGACAACTCTTACTACGGCCTCCATTTCCTCGTCATCTCTGTAATTGCACAACTTGGCAGCACTTGCAACTCTCCGCACAAACTGAATGCTACTTTCTATCTGTTGTTGGCACATGTTCATCAGCTTGCCCCTCTGAGCTAAGATATACGTGCGATAGCTAAAATAATCATCTAGCGGTTCTATGGTGTTAGACAATGGGGACGTCGTCTCATTTGACATTGATGGTGATGATACCGTTGTGTTGAATATATCGCGCAATTTCTGAATAAACCAAACAAGGTTTTTTCATCTGCATTATTAACAAGTTCCACTGATGCGTAGAAAATATCTTTCCAATATTCGTACGCTCTCTTGTCAATTTCGGTCTCTCCATCTGTGGGGGCACACTCGGGAATGTTGATAGTACCAAGTGTCCAACTGCTCATTGTGGACAACAATAATGAATCGTTTCTCGTTTCCCCAAAATCTTGATGCATGGTACTTGAGCATGGAGAATCTGTTCTAGTGCTCAGAAATGGATCGGTCTGCAGCAGTGCAACTTGTTCCCGAAGAGAGTTGTTCAGTTCTAAAGTCGCTTTCAGCTCTTTCATTATCTTCTTAGCTGATTTTCTGCAAATCGGAAAGAAAAAAAACGTTGCAGTAACTCAATATATTCAAGCTTATTCGACATTTCAGATTGATTACTAACAAAACCCTTAATCAATGTTTTGTCAATCTGAAATCGTATGTCTGATCTGGTGGTTTCCGTCTATTCCTACCGGAACCAAATCAATTAGATAATACCGTTAAATATATTGCTGTGTATTTCTAACAGCAATCAGATCAATTTAACGGTGTCCGTCTATTTCTACCGGGACCGTTTATGATCAAATTAATTTATCAAATCACTTGGTTTCCGTCTAAAACTACGGACCCAGATTAACAAAACGGTATCCGTCTATTTCCACCGGAACCGCTAATTAAAATTCATCTATTTTTGCGCCGTCTCTTGCTACAATCACAAACTTTTCGCTACCGAAAGTTGGGTCTGACTTCAACTTTTTAAACACAACTTTAGGTCTGAAAATTTGGCACCTCGTTTTAGATCCACATATTGCTTGCTCTCCTGCTTGGAGTAAGCATCTTTCTCTTTAATGTTTTCACGATCCAGAGTTATTGTAGGATATGCTGACCAAATGCAAGGAAACGTGTCTCTGTATTTCCACCCCACTAAAAGCTCAAATGGCGTAATACCAAGCCGTGATAGAGGACTGACCTTATTATGCACGTGAATATATTTTTCTAATGCCATCCTCCAATTAATGTTGTCTAATTTGGAAGCCGCTAGTGCTTTTTTGACTCCCTCGTTCTGCCGCTCTACAGCCCCGTTGGACTGCGGGCTTAGAGGAATTGATTTTCGAATAGTGATTCCTTTTTGTTCCCAGGTTTTCACGAACTTATCGCTCTGGAACGGTGGGCCATTGTCGCTCAGCCAAACTCCGGTTTCAACAGCCAATCTTACTGCATTTAGTTCTTCGTCATTTTGGGCATGAATTTCGATTTCGTCCCAAGTGATTTCCAATTCACCTACATTCAAAAAATAAAGCAAATGCTTATCATTTGTATCATCGAATGATTTAGCTGTTTCCGATTGAGCCACAAGCCTCGAAAGTACGCCTGCAATATTATTTTCTCCTGTTACTCGTTTCACATCGAATTGATAAGGCTGCAGCCTCAACGCCCATGCTTCTGCTCTAGATACAGCTCTTTTCCCAAGTCTGTGCAAACCTCCAAAGATAAATTCATTTGACTCTGCGTCAGTTCGAATGGTGAAATTAACGCCCATCAGGTACATAGAAAATCTTTCGACTCTCCAAACCATAGCCAGAGCTTCTCTTTGTGTTTGGGGATACTTTTGTTCCGTAGGAGATAGAGTTTTTGATGCACAACCAATGGTTCTTGATTCTGAATCATTATTAAACTGCATCATCACGGCACCCAATCCGTGAGGAGAAGCGTCCACGAAGAGCTCTGTTCGATCCGCTCTATTGAAGTAACCCAACGTCGTGATGGTTTTCAATGCGTCATTTTTCAAGAATTCGTATATGAATAATTAATAGGGACATGTAATCCAATAGCTAGAACATTATATCTTATTGCTGTATTAAATCCCAACAAGGATCTCGATTCGTCTATAACGTAGAATTGCTCAATGGTCACTGGCCTGTCCTTTGAAATGAACAATTGTGCTGAAAATATAGCAATCACCTTAATTGAACAGTCAGAAGCATATGCTTTTAGCTGCTTGTCCGTTGAGTATCTCAAATCATATAATTTGTTCCTGTTACCAACATTACTTAAAATGTCTTCGAATGACACCTTAGTGATCGTATTGACTTGGGCTCCTGAGTCGATGAATAACTCAACTTTGTTATCAGCGATTTTGGCATCAATGTACGCATCTGTCTCTGTCGTTATTGCACTCTCCCTAAAATGTATTGCATCGGATATATCAATGGACGTGTACGTTTGAGATCCGCCTTGCACCAAACTAACATTTTTTACAACAGCTGGACTTATCGATCCCGAATTGCCTGTGAAAATAAATTGGTTCAAACAGTGCTTTGCCTTTAGTGTGGATGATCTATTTCAATTATTTTTATGTTCTGCTATTTCGCTCATTTTTTAACACATGAAATGCCAAAGCTTAACCCCTAAATGCGCAATATTGCAAACCTGAAGAAGTTCAAACTTGGTAAACATATTGGACGACTTGTCTACACAAGTGTGTGTAATTCTTTGCAGTTTTGAACGTACAATATTTGAGAGCACAAAAAAAAACTCTTTTTTTGTGAAAATTAAGAATCATTGTTTTTATTTAATGTAAATGAAACTTGTCAATTCATTGCACATTTCTGTTCAACGAAATGGAAAACCTGCTTTTTTTTCTTTTTTTTATTAGTTGCGTAATAATTTTCATACATTTTCTTTTATTTCTTTTTTTTTACATTCATTTTTTTTGGAAAATTTGCACATTTAAAGATTAAGCAAGTTTTGATTTCAAAAACCAGTTTTATTGAAAATTCATTTGATATGAGTACATAAAAATCATTGAAATATATTCACACAGATTTTTCATTTTCATTTTGTACCTCCAAACATGTCTCCGTGTCCTTTCTATCTTCTATGGCAGCTAATTTCCTCTCTGAATCCTCTTCCTTCAATCCACTACGCCCTTCCAAATCGGGTGATGCGCAGACACGGGCAATGTGTCCCATTTTCCCACATACACGACACACTTTCTGAATCGCATGGTACTGATTTGGAAGATGGAAAATACTTCCACATTTCCAACAATTGTTAGTTGATCCGGATTTTTTATAAGGTGGATTTGACCAACCCCTCGTAGAGCACCTTCCTCTTCTTCTCATACCTCTTTGACCGCCAAAATGTCTGGTTCCTGGGGAACTGAAGCGATTGTTTCCATAGTTCCGCTCCTGCCCATAAAGCGGAAACTGATTAATCGCAGCTACCTTTGCCACATCGGAATGGCCATAATTTTTCTGAAATTCTTCTTCGTTCGCTTTTTCCAATTCTCTGTCACGAACTAAATCGATTAGATCCTTCATGGAACCTTGCTTCACCCAATTCATATGGGCCAACACTCTAAACGGCTATCCGATGCTCCCTTGGTGACAACTGTTACTACGGCCTCTATTTCCTCGTCATCTCTGTAATTGCACAGCTTGGCAGCACTTGCAACTCTCCGCACAAACTGAATGCTACTTTCTATCTGTTGTTGGCACATGTTCATCAGCTTGCCCCTCTGAGCTAAGATATATGTGCGATAGCTACAATAATCATCTAGCCGTTCTATGGCGTTAGACAATGGGGACGTCGTCTCATTTGACATTGATGGTGATGATACCGTTGTGTTGAATATATCGCGCAATTTCTGAATAAATAATCCAATAGCTAGAACACTGTATCTTATTGCTGTATTAAATCCCAACAAGGATCTAGATTCGCCTGCAACGTAGAATTGCTCAATGGTTACTGGCCTGTCCTTTGAAATGATCAATTGTGCTGAAAATATAGCAATCACCTTAATTGAACAGTCAGAAGTTTATGCTTTTAGCTGCTTGTCCGTTGAGTATCTCAAATCATATAATTTGTTCCTGTTACCAACATTACTTAAAATGTCCTCGAATAACACCTTAGTGATCGTATTGACTTGGGCTCCTGAGTCGATGAATAACTCAACTTTGGTATCAGCGATTTTGGCATCAATGTACGCATCTCTCTGTGTCGTTATTGCACTCTCCCTATAATGTATTGCATCGGATATATCAATGGACGTGTATGTTTGAGATCCGCCTTGCACCAAACTAACATTTTTTACAACAGCTGGACTTATCGATCCCGAATTGCCTGTGAAAATAAATTGGTTCAAACAGTGCTTTGCCTTTAGTGTGGATGATCTATTTCAATTATTTTTATGTTCAGCTATTTCGCTCATTTTTTAACACATGAAATGCCAAAGCTTAACCCCTAAATGCGCAATATTGCAAACCTGAAGAAGTTCAAACTTGGTAAACATATTGGACGACTTGTCTACACAAGTGTGTGTAATTCTTTGCAGTTTTGAACGTACAATATTTGAGAACATAAAAAAACTCTTTTTTGTGAAAATCAAGAATCATTGTTTTTATTTAATGTAAATGAAACTTGTCAATTCATTGCACATTTCTGTTCAACGAAATGGAAAACCTGCTTTTTCTTTCTTTTTTTATTAGTTGCGTAATAATTTTCATACATTTTCTTTTATTTCTTTTTTTTTACATTCATTTTTTTTGGAAAATTTGCGCATTTAAAGATTAAGCAAGTTTTGATTTCAAAAACCAGTTTTATTGAAAATTCATTTGATATGAGTACATAAAAATCATTGAAATATATTCACACAGATTTTTCATTTTCATTTTGTACCTCCAAACATGTCTCCGTGTCCTTTCTATCTTCTATGGCAGCTAATTTCCTCTCTGAATCCTCTTCCTTCAATTCACTACGCCCTTCCAAATTGGGTGATGCGCAGACACGGGCAATGTGTCCCATTTTCCCACATACAGGACACACTTTCTGAATCGCATGGCACTGATTTGGAAGATGGAAAATACTTCCGCATTTTCAACAATTGTTAGTTGATCCGGATTTTTTATAAGGTGGATTTGACCAACGCCTCGTAGAGCCTCTTCCTCTTCCTCTCATACCTCTTTGACCGCCAAAATGTCTGGTTACTGGGGAACTGAAGCGATTGTTTCCATAGTTTCGCTCCTGCCCATAAAACGGAAACTGATTAATCGCAGCTAGCTCTGCCACATCGGAATGGCCATAATTTCTCTGAAATTCTTCTTCGTTCGCTTTTTCCAATTCTCTGTCACGAACTAAATCGATTAGATCCTTCACGGAACCTTGCTTCACCCAATTCCTATGGGCCAACACTCTAAACGGCTATCCGATGCTCCCTTGGTGACAACTCTTTGACCGCCAAAATGTCTGGTTCCTGGGGAACTGAAGCGATTGTTTCCATAGTTCCGCTCCTGCTCATAAAACGGAAACTGATTAACCGCAGCTACCTTTGCCACATCGGAATGGCCATAATTTCTCTGAAATTCTTCCTTGTTCGCTTTTTCCAATTCTCTGTCACGAACTAAATCTATTAGATCCTTCATGGAACCTTGCTTCAACCAATTCCTATGGGCCAACACTCTAATACGGCTATCCGATGCTCCCTTGGTGACAACTCTTACTACGGCCTCCATTTCGTCGTTATCTCTGTAATTGCACAGCTTGGCAGCACTTGCAACTCTCCGCACAAACTGAATGCTACTTTCTATCTGTTGTTGGCACATGTTCATCAGCTTGCCCCTCTGAGCTAAGATGTATGTGCGATAGCTAAAATAATCATCTAGCCGTTCTATGGCGTTAGACAATGGGGATAGTACCAAGTGTCCAACTGCTCATTGTGGACAACAATAATGAATCGTTTCTCGTTTTCCCAAAATCTTGATGCATGGTACTTGAGCATGGAGAATCTGTTCTAGTGCTTTTTTTTGGAAAATTTGCACATTTAAAGATTAAGCAAGTTTTGATTTCAAAAACCAGTTTTATTGAAAATTCATTTGATATGAGTACATAAAAATGATTGAAATATATTCACACAGATTTTTCATTTTCATTGTGTTCCTCCAAACATGTCCCCGTGTCCTTTCTATCTTCTATGGCAGCTAATTTCCTCTCTGAATCCTCTTCCTTCAATCCACTACGCCCTTCCAAATCGGGTGATGCGCAGACACGGGCAATGTGTCCCATTTTCCCACATACATGAAATTCTTCTTCGTTCGCTTTTTCCAATTCTCTGTCACGAACTAAATCTATTAGATCCTTCATGGAACCTTGCTTCAACCAATTCCTATGGGCCAACACTCTAATACGGCTATCCGATGCTCCCTTGGTGACAACTCTTACTACGGCCTCCATTTCGTCGTTATCTCTGTAATTGCACAGCTTGGCAGCACTTGCAACTCTCCGCACAAACTGAATGCTACTTTCTATCTGTTGTTGGCACATGTTCATCAGCTTGCCCCTCTGAGCTAAGATGTATGTGCGATAGCTAAAATAATCATCTAGCCGTTCTATGGCGTTAGACAATGGGGATAGTACCAAGTGTCCAACTGCTCATTGTGGACAACAATAATGAATCGTTTCTCGTTTTCCCAAAATCTTGATGCATGGTACTTGAGCATGGAGAATCTATTCTAGTGCTCAGAAATGGATCGGTCTGCAGCAGTGCAACTTGTTCCCGAAGAGAGTTGTTCAGTTCTAAAGCCGCTTTCAGCTCTTTCATTATCTTCTTAGCTGATTTTCTGCAAATCGGAAAGAAAAAAAAACGTTGCAGTAACTCATTATATTCAAGCTTATTCGACATTTCAGATTGATTACTAACAAAACCCAAATGTCTGATCTGGTGGTTTCCGTCTATTCCTACCGGAACCAAATCAATTAGATAATACCGTAAAATATATTGCTGTGTATTTCTAACAGCAATCAGATCAATTTAACGGTGTCCGTCTATTTATACCGGGACCGTATACATTATGATCAAATTAATTTATCAAATCACTTGGTTTCCGTTTATAACTACGGACCCAGATCAACAAAACGGTATCCGTCTATTTCCACCGGAACCGCTAATTGGTATGTTCAACTGCGCCATTGTCGTGAACCGAAGTAGGCGGTCCCTGTGTGTCATTTAAAACACCCAGGTCTGACTGAGAATCCGATCCCAAGCGCATCCGTTTCGGTAGCTGGTTTGTCGCATCCCGAGCGCCGTCTATGGCTCGCTGCTTGCTCACTGTACCCCGAGAGTCCTCTAGGGGTGGCCGCATCCGACTGCCCTCAGTTGCTGGACGTATTCACTCAGGCTGCTTGCACTCATTGTCCTGACAGCCTTCGGTAGCTGGCTGATTTCCCCGGAGTAGCTTGTTCGTTGCGTCCCGCGCAGGCTGCTTGCACCCAGTGTTCTGACTGCCGCCCGTGGCTGACCGCATCCGCCCAGGCTGCTTGCTCACAATCTCCTGATTGCCGCCCGTGGCTGACTGAATCCGCCCAGGCTGCTTGCTCGCAATCTCCTGATTGCCGCCCGTGGCTGACTGAATCCGCCCAGGCTGCTTGCTCGCAGTGTCCTGATCGCCGCCCGTGGCTGACTGCATCCGCCCAGGCTGCTTGCTCGCAGTGTCCTGATTGCCGTCCTTTTTTTTAACAATGGAGAAGACGATTACGTCCTAACCCAGTACACGTGCTATTGGTAGTTGCCAAGCTACCACACGGGTGTACGCTCTCACTCGTGCCTTACATTCGCACTCACTCACGCCATACATTCCTCTGCCACGCCTCGAGGTGTCTGTAGCGATAGGTACCGGCAATATACTCTACGTTACGACCCTCCCATCTCGGCATGGACAGACCATACCTCCGTCTATCATCCGCCAATTCGCTCGCTCTACCGCCATGCATCGGCGTGGCTATCGCGGTTGCAACCGCTGTGCCACCCTTGCCTCAGCATTAGCAAACCATTCATTCATTTCTCCGCACATAACCCATTCCGCTCTAACTAACCAAACCCAAGTCAGTCATACTCCTCGCCTGCTGCTCGGCGCTCCATGCTCTCTGCAGCCTGCAGGCAATCTGAGTGGTAGCAGTCGAAACTGCGTTCCACTGCTCTACCGCTTGGTACATCCCCTGTACAAGGGTATCAGGGGTTGTGTCCAAGCCACAGACGTCTAGCATAGCACCTCTTTCGACGTCGAAGCGGGGACATACGAATATTCGAAACATTCTTCGTCTTCCAGGATGCCGATCTTCAACTTCCCTTTATCAGTTACTTTTTTGGCTTCCGCGGCCGGTAGCTTGAAGTAAGCTACCTGCGTGCCAAGCAACCGCTCCCTGATACGTACAGAGTTCTGATCGATCTCAACACCGCACTGCTGCTTAACGGCCGAGACGACGTCCTCTGCGTTTGTGATCTCGTCCAGTTGCTTACACTAGAGAGTCACTTCCGCTCCCAACGACCTCACCTGAGCGCCGTTTCCCAAGACCTCTTTGGCCAACCTCCTGTACGTTAGTCCGCTGGATTGTGCATCACGCTTCAGCACCAAGATCATTTCGCCATCTTTGGTGCGTCTGACGCTTCGCACATCCTGTCCTAAATTCGAGAGGCTTTCGGCCGCCCGCATTGATTTTAGGACCTCCGCGTAACTACCCCCGTTGGTTTTCACCAGCAGGGCCTCTCCTCTGTCCCTCGCCTTCTTCTTCGCGGGTCTAGGTGCCCCCGGATTCCGCTTCCGACTGACCACCTGCCATTCACCATCTTCTGCCGATGGCGCCGGCTGGCTGGTGCCAGGTCGCTCCGCTTTATGCGCCCGATTGGCGACTTTCGCCTTTTTAGGCTGAGAAGTCGCCTTCTCGGGTCGCCGCCCTCCCAAACGACGTTTGGCCTTATTGGTTGCACGTCGTTTGGCATTGCTCCGCGTGCCTACATTAGGCCTAGACCGCTTCGCAGTCTCACCCTCCGTCAAGCGTTTGGTGGCCGATAAAGCGAAATCTATCGCCTCCTGCGCCATCGTCGCTCCGCCGTGGAAGGAGAAGGCCTCGGTTTGGATACCGCGATCGGCCTTCTCTCTTTCCGGCAACCTCTCCATGTAGGCTACTTGTTCTTGTCTTGCGACTCGAACAGCCTGACGAAGCACCAGCAGGTTCTGTTTAAGTTCCTTGCTGATGTTATTCTTCCCGCTTGTGAATTCCATAATACTATCCAGCTGCTTGACCACTTCCTGCATTGCAGGTAGTGGTCCGCCAAGCGTGCTAGTAGCGTGCTCCTACCACAACCATTTCGCCTTCGGTGCTGTTATTTGCAGCCACCTTCGCACCATTGTCAGCCCCTGTCGGGGGAGACCTCGCCAGACCCCCTTTGGCAAAGGGGTTCAGCGCCGTAATCGCTTCCGCCTCCTCATCGCATACTTTCTTATTGTTGTTTCTAAAAAGACTCATATTAAGACCCACGAGTTGCGCGAGAAAATAGGTCCGCCACGCCAGAGCTCCGCATTAACGTGGTAAGAGACACTTACTGTGGGGGTGCCCAGGAACCCCACAGGCTCCGTTAACGATCGGGCATCTTTTTCACCCCCCGATCATTCATCCCTCAGCACGGATCGCTTCACGCCTTGGAATTGGGGTTATCCCGTTTGGTGGGACCGGAACGGGAGGTCCGTAGCGCTATTGTATGCCGGCAACTACACGGCCCCCCTTCCCTGTCAGCATACGACCATAGTTCCAACGAGTTGGCTACCCGAACGTTCCTATGGCTACTCGTATCCCAGCCGGCTCCGCGGGGAGGTAGAGATAGGAGTTCCTGGGCAAGAGGCTAAGGACCACTGTGGCTAACCTCCACGTCTGTATTGCGCGTTGCCCAGGCATTTGCCAGCCAGATTGCCGTCCTTGGGAGGCCGCATCCATCCAGGCTGCTTGCTCGCAGTGTCCTTTTTGTCCAGTTTGGATCCCATCCGTCGCTTTTGAAAGTATCCGCAAGAATGAGCTGGTAGTCGATGATGATGCGCTATTTATGTCATTCTAACAGGTAGCAAAAGATTGTTTTCTTCTTCTTGTGGCAGAAAGAATAACCTCCCCTCCAGATATGGAACCAAAGCGAAGAGTAATGCAACTTTTTTTTCTCTCTCTCTTTTGCTGGGCTGGTAAATCCAGTAATTAGTATTTGGTAATCGTCAGCAAACCCGTAGGTTGGAAATCCAAGCTCATTGAGTTTCTTCAACAAGCCGTCAGCTACTAAGTTCCATAACAAAGGTGACAGAACGCCGTCCTGAGGACAACCGCTTTGCCAGCCAGCCCGTTCTGCAGATCTAAGACATTTCTAATATACACTACGAGCTGACCTGAAAGCCCTGGAGTCATCACGCTGACGCCGGTTCCAAGCTCTTCTCATAACTTTCTTCATTCTTTCAAGCTCAGCCCTCCACCAAGGGGTTCCTCTAGTCGATTTAACAGTACGAAGTGCAACAGCTCATGCAAAATTCTATCAGAGCAAAGTGTTATGTCTAACACCTCCTCCCTCCCAGACCTCGCAAAAGTTGGCCGGTTTCTCATATTCAGAATATGGAGATTTGTACTACTTATGTACTTCATCAGTTCAGAGCCTCTCAGATTGATGTCTGAGCTGCCCCAAATGATGTGATGAGTATTCGCATCACTGCCGATAATGAGCGGAAGCCCAGTTCTGCTATAATATGATACAACGCTTTTGAAATCATCAGAAGGAGATGACTCGTTATGCGGTAGGTATGCTGAACAATATATATATATATATATATATATATATATATATATATATATATATATATATATATATATATATATATATATATATATATATATATATATATATATATATATATATATATATATATATATATATATATATATATATATATATATATATATATATATATATATATATATATATATATATATATATATATATATATATATATATATATAAGTTAAGAACGAATCCGCCAGGACCCATTCAACCCATCATGGTATCAATTCTTTGTCCATATTATCAACATCGCCATCATCCATAGTGACGACGACAACAACAACAAACCCGACGACGATAGCAAGTGGCCAGTTAGCATGGAAACCAACTCAATCAACATCCGGCCAAACTTAGCGTCAGCAATTGATTTACCCGGCAACACCAAGTGGCCCAGAATAGTGCATAGTCCATACATCAGCAGAACGACCATCCGATAAACACGGACTCAGCGAGCACCAGCAGTTGTCGCCTTGCAATAGCAACCCGGCGACCAAATTTTATTTTCATTTAGTTTATCCAAAACAGCTTAAAAAGCAAAGCAATAGGCATAGCGGTAGGCTCATTTATAATTAACTTGGAAATAAACTTTAGTCAGAGTTAGACATTTGTGGTGAGAACACGCCTTTATTCTTTTTTTTAAAATTTAATGTAGAAATTAAGCATCATTAGTGGCGCAGTCGGAAGTTCTGGCGCATAGTGAGTTATAAATAGTGTAGTGAATTCCAGCATATCAACGGCGGTTTACCGGAGAGAAAAGGAAGCATCTGCAGTCAACCTTAACACACTACGCCTCACCAGATTAGTTCGAAGGATTATCAAACAAACGGACCAATCCGAGGGAACATCGGAGCAAAACTGTGAGTATTCTTAAGCTTACCAATTATATTTTTTTATTTTAACAAGTGAATTTTTTGAATTTATTTCAAACAAGAGAATATTTAATTCAAACAAGTGAATATTAATGCAAACGAGTGAATATTTAATATTTTATAAGTGAATATTTAAGCAAAAACGCGACGGTAGTGATTTTTTTTTTGAATTCAAGGTGTATTCATCATTTCCTTAATTAATTAATTACATACAAAATGACTCAACGATTCGACGAAAATCGTGACTTAATGCAACATCAGGTTCACGAACTAGAAAGTCAAGTGCGTGAATTAATTATTAGCATACAACAACGGGACCAACGTATTATTGAATTAGAAACGTTTGCAGCGCAACAACAAATTGCTGCTCACGCAGATAATTTGGCTGCTGCCGTACCTCAAAATCCAGTGGAAAGCGCTTTAAAATCTTTGCAAACCCCACAGATTATTCGGATCTTACCTCCTTTTGTCGGTAATCCGATCAAATTACATTCTTTTATTAGGTCAATAGACGACCTAATGCCTGAAATCGAGAGGGTTAGAGGCACCCGATCAAAGATCATCGGAGAAGCTGATAACGTTTTAGAATTTTATGGTACCGAAACAGATTGGCCTTGCATTAAAGCTAATCTAATAACACATTACAGCGACAAAAGGGACGAGGTCACTTTGACAAAAGATCTCTTCAAGTTGAAGCAAAGAAATAATGAAATTGAAGATTTCTACAAAGAGATCCAATTTTCACTTTCACTGATGATCAATCAATTAAATTTAAATGAACAAAATATGGCAGTTAGAACAGCTAAAAACCAGTTCTACCAAGAAATGGGATTAAAGGTCTTCTTGGCTGGGCTAAACGAACCAATTGGACAGATTATAAGATCACAATGTCCAACATCAATTAAAGATGCGCTTCGTAGGTGTTTAGAGGAAAGAAATTTCCACAATCACAAACAAAAACCAACACCACCTCCTATACCTGTACGCAACAAATTCCAAGTTAAAAATAATTATTCCAACTCATCTCCCTACAGACCAATGTTCCATCATAACATTCCTCCACCTAATCCTTTCCTGCATACTCCAGCCCAAACAAACCCTTTCCAACGTGTACCAAATTTTTCCCACCCCAACAATTTCCATCGAGTCCAACAACCTTTCCAACCAATACCTTTCCAACGTGCATTACTCCCTGCCCAACCTAGTAGTCTGCCGCAAACACAACAACCCTTCCTACAAAACCAATTCCAACGGACATTACCTTCAGGTCAACCTTATAATTCAAATCAACCACAAGCACACTTCGCTAAATCTGGACCACAGCAACTCTCAAAACCTACCCCAATGGATATAGATCGTTCGATAAGAAGTAGACAAGTGAATTACATGAATCGATCGAATTTGCATGAATTACATTGGACTGAACCAAATAACTACTACGATGAAATTTTCAATCCACATATCAACGATTACTATGACTACTACGCAAACGATCAATACGATATCAGTAATAGAACACCTGACATTGTAGACTTCGAAACAGTAGAATTCAAAACAGCAGAACCTGAGACCGACAACTTAAATTTTCAGACGGACTTAGACGGAGACACGAACACATAAACAGTAACAATTTTCTTCCATACGTTCAAATTAAAACTCATCTAGGTGAACTTAAGTTTTTGATTGACACAGGAGCCCACAAAAACTACATAAATCCCGAAATAGTTGAATTCAAAGATGTCTTTAGCTGCACTCCAACTAGAGTGAAAAATATTAATGGAACTCATCAGATCGACAAATTTACAAATTTAAATATTTTTCAGAAATCCTTGCCATTCTATTTGCCAAAATTTCATTCATTTTTCGACGGCCTAATAGGCTATGAAGCTCTTAGTAACTTAAAAGCTGAAATATTGACGGCATCGAACGTTTTAAAATTTCCAGAATTCTCGATACAAATGCTTAGAAAGTACCCCGACTCTTTCAATGTTAAAAAGCAAAGCGATAGGCATAGCGGTAGGCTCATTTATAATTAACTTGGAAATAAACTTTAGTCAGAGTTAGTCATTTGTGGTGAGAACACGCCTTTATTCTTTTTTTAAAATTTAATGTAGAAATTAAGTATCATTAGTTATATATATATATATATATATATATATATATATATATATATATATATATATATATATATATATATATATATATATATATATATATATATATATATATATATATATATATATATATATATATATATATATATATATATATATATATATATATATATATATATATATATATAAGTAATACTCTGATGTGTCAGAGTTTTATAAAAAAAATATTTATTCACTTATGATCGTTATGTTACAACTCACAGCTAAGACTAATTTAATTTTTCTATCAACTGCCTCTTATAAACTATGTTTAACCTAGTCAGCAATACCAAGTCTGCTCCAGTATCGTCCGATGTCCACGTTGTCCACGTTGGCCGCTTCCACGTTGGCATCGCGCGTGGCATTCAGCTGGCTCAGCATATCAGCGTTGCACCGATCGTTTGGATCGATTATGATCGGTCAGCGGATATGGTTGCGATGTCTGCTCTAGCTTCGGAAGGTTTCCTCGTAACGTCTCCCTCCTCAAGCATCAAGCGTCCTCGATTGATTTTTCAGGAGTTCGAATCTCGGTATCGGAATGACTCGTGGTTTGTTTCTCTCTGTTTTCTCTTCGGTTATCTCTGCAGTTGGTTCGGTTGCTGTGTCTTCTAGTTGGGTTGTTGAAAACGATTCTGGAGACCTGTCAACTGTATGTTTTCCCGAATGTGGTTTTCTTCTATAGAGATAAGTGGAGAAACAAAGAATTGTTAGTACCAGGAGGATAGAGCCTCCTAATGTTACCCTGTTTTGTGTTTGGTGCAGTGATAGGTAGATTTCGCTGACTTCTTCCAAGTTGTGGATTCTGGTCATAACGTTTTCCTCTTCGCTGGTTATATTGCTTGCGATCTGAAGGTTTTTGTTGTATATTGGTATGAGATAATTGTCTTTATGGATTAGTTCCGGCTTCCCGTAGAATGTTAAATTGCTTATTTTGATTGTGCAATTTTCTATTTCGATTAGCGTTGTTCCTGCAATTACTTTAGGTCCTCCGCATGAGTCAGACACTTCAATGTCGATGTTGGTGTCTATTAGGATGATACCTTTTAAGATTTCTTTGATTTGTGTGGTCTCTCTGACTCGAGAGACTGTGCATTTTGGGGCTTGATGTACAAGAAGGTTGAAGATGCATTCGTCTTCTAATGGAGAATTGTTACTGCAAATATCGCATTTTGTTGTTTGCGAGTATATGTGGTTTCTGTGTTTGGCTACCAGCTGAATGTGCGTATTGATGCGTGTTCCATTGAGATTGAGCGTATGAAATTCCAGTAGATCGTAGTGTTTGTCGTCCAGTACGGGGATTTTTGTAAGGATGGCTACTTGGTTGTTGCTAATTCCTATGCTAGCTGTACAGTAACGAAAGATTTCGTCTACGTAATTTATCTTGATTCCTTGACTCCTAAGTTTGCTATAAATGAAATTCTTTTCTTCTAAAGACAGTATGTTTTTGTTGATAAGATTGAGTTTAGAGAGTTCTATTTGATCTTCTATGTCGCCAATCAACTGGATTATCTCCTCTGTTTTCCAAATAAGATTTGTGAATTCTAAATCTGCTTTAATTCCTTGTGATGAATTAAATTCTCTGGCCATCTTTATATTAATTCTTTTCAGAATGGTTGTAATATTGTTTATTCTGTTTTGAAAAATCTCATTAATTTTAATTTGCATCATTTGATTTTTAGCGAGTTTGTTTTCTTGTTCTCCTAATATTCCTAGGCTTTGGTTTATAATATTCAAATCGTTGTTGTCTGGGTTTCCAGAAATAAATTTTATTGCTGTTCCTAGAGCGTCTACTAGTCCTCTCCTCCGTCTTCGTGGTAGAAGGCTATGAAGTTTATCTTTAGCTAACTGGATTTTGGCTTCAAGTGTACTTTCCAAATGATCAATAATTTTAACGGATTTTCCTATTTTTTCAATATAATCGAGATTATTTTCGAGTGTTTTCAGGTCTATCTTGTGCACTATCCTATTATATCCTATTTTAATTCTGACTGAATCGATTTTTACTGCCAGTAGCCCATTACTGTTTGTTATTTCTTTATAGGTGGTAGCGTTTATCAGGTTGAGGTTGAGTGTAATTATTCTGTAAGATAAAAATAGATTTAATTTGTTTATTTTCTTAGTCGATTTTTATGGATCTTAACCTCGTTATTATCTTCGAAAGTTAGTTCATTGTCTTGTTTTACTTTTGATATTTTATACAGGTTTTTGTCTTTTGTTAGTCGTTGGGTTATTTTAACATATTTTTCATCCCCTGGATTTAATGATTTCGGTATTTGTTTGTTCTCGTATTTTTCCTCGTATCTGGCTTTTCGTTTATCTAGTTCGATTTTGGCTTTGGACTGGAGTTTATGGAAATTTTTAGTTATTTCTCCGGTGTTTGTTGTATTTAGGGTGTTAAAGATTAATTCTCGCGGTTTAGCTTTGGTTGATTCGTGAAAACTATTGTTATAGATATCGATCGCGACGTTTACGTGTTCTTTAAGTGTGAGATGGGTGAATTTGGTTTTTGTCGTTCTAAAAATCTCAATGAGCGTAGAATGAAATCGTTCTACTATTCCGTTAGCGTTTGAGTTGCTAGCGAAGTGTATTTCGATCCCGAGATCGTTCAAAAATCCAATGAAATCGATTGACCGGAAAGAAGGTTCTTGGTCGCTGACTATAGTGTTCGGTCTTCCAAATTGGCGTATATGCTCAGTTATGGCGTTTTTCATGTCGATTATTGTTCTTGCTTGCAAATGAATTGCGTTTGCAAATTTAGAGAAGGAATCTACTATAGTTAACCACTTTTGACCTTGTAAGAAAAAGACGTCGATGTGGACTCTATCAAACGGGGTTTGGCCGAAAGTACTTTTTCTAATTAATTTTGGCGGTGATCTGTCATATTTTGCTTTTTTGCAAATATCACAGGTGCTTACGAAAATTTTAAGTTTTCTGTCGAGCTGTGGAAAAAAGAATTTTTGTAATATTTGGTTTTTATTTTCCTTTGTGCCTCTATGGCCATAGTAATGGGTTTCTCGGATAATTTCGTCCTGCTGGTCTTCCATCCTTATGTCTTCTAGTAGTAATTCTGAAATGAGAATCTTATGTGTTTTATTAATTGAAAAGTATTTTCTGTATGTTTCTTGAACCATTTGGATAAGTGAAATTGGCATTTTCAGACAGTTTGAACCTTTGGTGTTAAGAAAATTTTTGAAGATGTCAATTATATCTTTTTCTGTATAATCTTGTTTTGTTATTATGTGACGATGATACTTACGAAATATTTGCTCGTAGGATGTTATGTCTTTGGGACCAATTTTTAAAATTATTTGGTTCCTAAAAGAATTAATGGATTTTTCAGTGCATGGTATAAAATAGTCGTCGCTCGTGTCTGCCGAATGAATTGTTTCCAGGTCGTCGCTTTCGCTTGAGGATGGTTCTACCTCTATGCTATCTTGAGAGTTTGCGTTTATTGTCTGGTTTTCTATTGTAGGATTTATTCTTGAAAGAGCGTCGGCAACGACGTTTTGCTTACCGGGTTTGTACATAATTTCGTAGTCAAACTCGCCTAGATCAAGTTTCCAACGAACGATCTTACTGTTTGCGTTTGTTAGGGAATAGGTCAATGGTTGGTGATCCGTTACTAATTTAAATTTTCTTCCATACAGATATGGTCGAAAATGTTTCACGGCCCACACGATTGCCAATAGCTCTTTTTCTGTAGTGCAATAGTTCTCTTCTGTTTTGCTTAGAGTACGTGAGGCGTATGCAATCGGTCTATCTTTGCCAATTGGTCCCTGGGAGAGAACGGCTCCTATAGCATAGTCGCTCGCATCTGTTGTTAATGTAAATTCTTTAGTAAAATCTGGGTACATTAACACAGGGTCCATTGAAAGAATCTTTTTGCATTTATGAAAACATTCTTCGATTTCGGTCGTTATTTTGAACTCAGTATCCTTCCTCAATAGTTTGGTCATTGGTTTTACCACTTTGGCAAAATCTTTTATAAACCTCCGGTAGTAGCCTAGTGTACCGAGAAATTGTCTAACTTCTCTTTCACATTTTGGCATTGGCCAGATTTTTATGCTTCCGATTTTATCAGCGTTGGGTTTTACTCCGTCTTCTGACACGGTGTGCCCGAGAAATTGAACCTCTTTTCTGAAGAATTCGCATTTGTCTAATTGAATCTTCAGACCAGCATCTTTCAGCTTTTTCATTACTCGAATCAGATCGTTTTGGTGCTCCTGCAGTGAACTAGAGAAAATGATAATGTCGTCCATGTAGACGAAACAACACACTCCTATTAGCTCGCGCAGTATGCAGTCTATTACTCGCTGAAAGGTGGCGGGAGCGTTTTTTAAACCAAAAGGCATTCTGGTAAATTCGTATTTCCCTGAATTTACAGAAAACGCAGTTTTTTCGGTATCTTCTTCTGCTAATTGTATCTGGTGAAAACCTGACACTAAATCAATTGTTGAAAAATATCGAGCCCTACCTAATTTGTCCAGTATGTCTGTTATATCCGGAATCGGATATTTGTCGTTAATGGTTTTCTCGTTTAATTTTCGATAATCGATGACTAAACGAGATTTCTTTTGTCCGGATGCATCGGCTTTCTTCGGTACAATCCATACGGGGGAAGTGTATGGCGATATCGATTCTTTAATAATGCCGTCGTTTAGCATCTTACGCACTTGCGTTTGAATTTCTTTTTCAAAAATTTGTGGATATTTATAGGATTTCGTGTATATTGGGATGTTGTCAGCGGTCCTGATATTATGTTTGATTTTATGGGTAAATGTGAGCTTTTCAGAATCTGTGTAGAGTATTTCCTTGTTCTGGTTAATGATGTATTTCAATGCCTTCTTTTCTTCTTCATTCATGTGGTCCTCTCGAAAATTATATTTCTGATTTTCTTCCTGGCTGAGTGGTTCTTGTAGCACTTGGTATTGATCTGTCTTGATTTTTATTTCGTTTAGGTTAATTTTCAATGGTGTTTCCGAGTGGTTGTTCATTGCTAATATCGCTACTTTATTTGTGCTTCGATATAGCCCGGGTAGTATTGAAAATTTGCCTAGATGCAATTCGTTTTGAATGCAAAAGTCTCCATCTTTTATTGTCTGTACCGGAATATATTGAAAATTCTGCTCGGTTAGATTAATTTTATTTTGAAGTGGGAATCTTTTCTGCATAGTAAATTCCTTTCTACCAACTTTAAGTTTGTTTTTGGAAATGTCATTTGCTTCAATGCTTTGATGTCCCGTAATGACTCGTAACCAATTAGTCCGTCAAAGAAATCGTGAAATTTGAATATGTAAAATTTTAATTTTTTCTTTATCTGAAAAATGTCAAATGAGGTTGATTTTTCAATATGGTGCGTGCCTTGTATGTTAGTTACTTGGATACCGGTTTCTGATTTGCAGTTTTCTAGATTTACGTGCATTGGCGAAATGTAATTTTTGTTCGCGCCTGTGTCGATCAAAAATTTCATTTCTCCTTTGCTAGTCATTATCGTTATATAGGGAATGAAATTGTTGTTGGCTATGGCCCTTGATTTTTTTCTTGAACTATTTGAAAATTTAGTTCGTCGGCTAGAAAATAGTCGTCGTCATCTGAATCTAACGTGAACTCTTCTTGTGGAGGGGTGTCATTTTCTGGCTCATGATGTTCGGTTTCTCCCTCGTGGTTGTTTAGATTCTGGGTTTTTGACCTCACTGTTCGCATCGAAACGTCTTCGTCTAGGTTTTGTCTATGCGATTTAAATTTTCCTGAGGGTCCAGGCTTGTTAAAGTTTTGGGGGTACCCTGCATTATAATTTTGGTTGTCTGCCGAATTTGAGTTTTGGTACGGTTTATTTGGTTTGTTAAAAGAGTTTGGCTTAGAGGTGGGGGCTGTTGACTTATTGTCTAGCTTCATTCTGTACGCTGCATTAGCGTATTGTACAGTAATATTATATGCTTCTTCCAGCGACTCCGGCCGGTAGCTTCGCACATGCATGCTAAGCGTGTCGTTTAAACCGTCTATGAATCGGGTTACCGACATCAAACTGATTAAGCTGTTAATCGCTTTGGTGGAGGATTTATAGTCGTCCATCACGGCTGCGGTGCTTTTTATTGCTGTATCTATCGATTTGACTTTATTGCAAAATTCGCTAAGGGTCTTTTTCCCTTGCCGTACGTAAAAGAGTGACTGGATATGCGATGTTAAATCCCGTCTGTCTTCATAGGAATTAAGCCGCGCCTCTTTGATTGATTGCCAATCTTTTGGGTTGCCTGCTGCGATCAATACTTCTTTCGCTTCGCCTGTTATTTTATTTTTGATCGCTCTTATTATTTGTTCGTAATACGGTGATCCCGCGTAACTCTCAAACAAGTCGAGCGTGTTCTCAGTATCCTCAAGCCAAGCTTGAGTTTCTTTTTTATTTCCACTGAATGTGGCAAGATTTTTAATTGGGTCGGGAGTCCGGAAATTTAAGAATGGATCTTCCGCCCTATCGCGCATGGCATTAATTGTGTGCACTAACGCGTTTTGATTTTCCTTGAGCTCGCGGATTTGGTCCAACAGCTCTTGGGCGTTAACTTCTTGTGCCATGTTTCTATTTTTGTCAAACGTATTAGCACGTCTCATGCAATGTATCTAATTTCAATATACCGTAGTTTTTCAAATGTTCACTTTGAATCACTGATTAGTATTTGCTTAGTCACAATGTTAATTAATAAAAGGTTTTTGTTACTTACAGAAGAGCACTGTTGAGCTTCATCTGGAGTCCTAGTGTGCGTTGAGAGTTGAGGTCCGGTGGCGATCTTCAATTTGCAATCAGCGCGAATCGCTTGATATTCATTCAATGATGGCTTCTTGCCGGCTGATTGGTTGTTCTGTACACGAACTTAAATCTCTGATCTTTACGTTGAATTCTGAGAAGTCTTTTCAATTTATTTTCACTAAATTTCCACTTCACTCGCGAACCAACACCACTTTTTCCGAGACTGCGCCAGTAATACTCTGATGTGTCAGAGTTTTATAAAAAAATATTTATTCACTTATGATCGTTATGTTACAACTCACAGCTAAGACTAATTTAATTTTTCTATCAACTGCCTCTTATAGACTATGTTTAACCTAGTCAGCAATACCAAGTCTGCTCCAGTATCGTCCGATGTCCACGTTGTCCACGTTGGCCGCTTCCACGTTGGCATCGCGCGTGGCATTCAGCTGGCTCAGCATATCAGCGTTGCACCGATCGTTTGGATCGATTATGATCGGTCAGCGGATATGGTTGCGATGTCTGCTCTAGCTTCGGAAGGTTTCCTCGTAACGTATATATATATATATATATATATATATATATATATATATATATATATATATATATATATATATATATATATATATATATATATATATATATATATATATATATATATATATATATATATATATATATATATATATATATATATATATATATATATATATATATATATATATATATATATATATATATATATATATATATATATATATATATATATATATATATATATGGTTATCGGATCGTTTAGAAACGCGGTAGAAGTATTCGGTTGGGTTTGATTTAGTAAACTAACGATTTATTGCTACTGCCTACGGGCTTATATACAAAAGTCAAGAATCGAGAAAACAAGAAAAAATATTTTACACAGGGCAAAGGTATAGGGAATTTAAACAAATGATTTTTTTGATTTCGGTCTGTGCATCGAGCACAACAGACCAATAAACGATCACCACACAATGCATCTCGGTGGCTTCAGATCGCGCATCGAGTACGGCTGATAAAGATCGATCACTCGATCGATAGCCGCTGCCTGTGCATCGAGCACGACAGATGGAGAACGATCACTGCGATGAAGCCTCGTTGATATTGCAGGTGGGTTGCGAGGGTGATGATCGTTGAGGTGCTACAGTACCCCCTTTTTAGAGAGCGCGACGATTAGTGATATCGAAGTGGAATCATCACTCGTCGTCCTGATCGAGTGAATCTCGCCGGTTGGGGCTCCGATGTTGTTGCAGCTGGACGATCGCTAACGGGTGCTGATGGCTGGTGATCGTCGAGTATGTAAGCTGGTTTCAGTCTGTCGATTGAAATGTTGACGCTCCGACCATTGATGTTGACTCGGTAGTGCTTGTCGTTTCGGCTAAGCACCTGGTATGGACCGTCGTAGGGTGGTGATAATGATGGCCTTATGGAGTCGTTGCGTACAAACACGTTTGTGCACGTTTTGAGGTTGGGGTGCACAAACACATTACCTTTTCCATGCCATGCCGTGTCAGGTGGTCGCAGCATACGCATGGCATCTCGAAGTTCATTTGCGAATTCCGATTGAGTGTTGTTGCTGGGATTTTCGTGGAAGAACTCCGACGGTATGCGAAGTGTTGTTCCATACACCATCTCTGCTGGCGAAGCACGGATGTCACCTTTGTAGACGGTACGCAATCCGAGTAGAATCATGGGAAGATGTTCGGTCCAACGGTCCGGGTTGTGGCAAAGGATGGCTGCCTTGAGAGTTCGATGCCATCGCTCTATGATACCATTTGACTGGGGATGATAGGGCGTAGTCCGTAGGTGGCTTATTCCGAACGTTCGAACCAATTCTGTGAAGAGTGCCGACATAAACTGGCGTCCCTGGTCCGTGGTGATGTGTGTAGGTACACCAAAGCGGGATATCCAGCCTGAGACAAGGGCTTGAGCGATAGTAGGCGCTGTCATGTCCGGCACAGGTAGCGCTTCAGGCCAACGAGAAAACCTGTCGATGATGGTGAGACAGTATCGATTCCCGTTGCTTGGTGGAAAAGGACCTACGATGTCAATGTTGATATGACGAAATCTTTCCTCAGGTGCAGTGTACCGGCGGAGGGGTGATTGGGTATGCCGGTTCACCTTTGAGCGCTGGCACTGTACACACCTTCTTGCGTAAGCGATGCTATCCTTCCGTATGTTTGGCCAAACGAATCTCTGCGTCATCAGTTTGGCTGTAGCACGGGTACCAGGATGAGAAAGTCCGTGTGTGGCTTGAAGAAACTGGTCACGAAATCTTTTCGTGATGAAGGGCCTAATGCGATCATCCGAGCAGTCGCAATACAACTGATTTGAACTGCCTGGAACAGTAAACTGTTTGAGGTTTAATGACGATTTTAATTTACCTTCCAGAATTGTTCGCAGTTCATCATCTGTTTGTTGGTCGGCGGCGAGAGCTTCAAAATTCACCGACGGCACTGCGTGCACAGCTGCGATGCGAGAGAGTAGGTCTGCGACTGCGTTCTCTTTCCCGTTCACATGTCGGATGTCGGTTGTTATTTGTCCGATGTAGTCTAGATGACGGGCTTGACGACTGGTGGCTCTTTCAGGATTCTGCTGGAATGCATACACGATCGGCTTGTGGTCGGTGTATATGTGGCAACTTCGACCTTCCAGCATATACTTGAAATGTCTTACTGCCAGGTAGATTGCGGTTAGTTCTCGATCATACGTGCTGTATTTCAGTTGGGCCTTGTCGAACTTTTTGGAAAAGAAGCCCAATGGTTGCACGTTACCATCGACAACTTGGTGTAAAACAGCTCCGGCTGCTATGCTGGATGCGTCCACCCACAAAGATAGTTCGGCGTCCTTCGCGGGGTGTGCGAGCAGCGCTGCTTGAGCGAGTTGTGTTTTGCACTGCTCAAATGCTGTCGTGGCCTCCTCTGTCCACACTAGTTGAGACCGATCGTTGCGCTTGTTCCCCGGAGTCATCTTGAGAAGTGGTATTTGAGCCACGATGGCGTTCGGGATGAACCTTCGGTAGAAGTTGATTGTGGCGAGAAAACTTTTTAGCTCCCTCACTGTTGTCGGGCGTTTGTAGTTGCTGACTGCTTCAACACGTTCGGGCAATGGGCGAATTCCATTGGCCGAGACTGAGTGGCCAACGAAAATTATATCCTTCTTCCCGAACTCACATTTTGCAACATTGATTGCTAAGTTGTGATCTTGTAGACGGGTAAACAACTGCCGAAGATGCTCACGATGTTCCTCTGCTGACGATGATGCGATGAAAATATCATCAATATATGGGAACACGAAGTTCAATCCTCGTAGTACCTCGTGTATGAGCCGTTGGAAGGTTTGAGCGGCATTCCGAAGTCCGAACGTCATGTATGTGAATTCGAACAGTCCAAACGGCGTGGTGATCGCAGTCTTCGGGATGTCGTCTTGATGTATGGGGACTTGATGAAATGCCTTCTGCAAGTCAACCTTGGAAAAAATGGTTTTTCCTTGCAGAATGGTAGTAAAGTCCTGCAGGTATGGTAGTGGGTACCGATCGGGGATGGTTTGAGCGTTCAGCGCACGATAATCTCCACACGGGCGCCAGGTTCCATCCGCTTTTTTCACCATGTGAAGTGGGCTGGCCCAGCTGCTGGACGAGGGGCGGCATATTCCCAGTTGCATCAAATGTTCGAACTCTGTGCGCGCTGCTGCTAGTTTGTCTGATGAAAGACGTCTCGGCCGGGCGTATGATGGCTGACCGGTGGTTTCGATGCGATGCACTGTTGATGATGCACTCACTGTACCGGGTGCTGCTAGTTTGGTGATGGATGGGAATTCTGCCAGCAGCTCGGCGTAGGGGCATGACGTGCTGAATGTTTTTATAGAGTACTCACTCGTCCGTGTCAAAACTGCCATCGCTTCCAGCTTCGTGGTGTTGTCGATGAGACGATGACGTTTCAAATCAATCAGCAGGTCGTAGTGGCAAATGAAATCTGCACCGATGATCCCTGATGACACGTCTGCGATGAGGAATGTCCACAGAAATTCACGCCGGAGGCCAAGACTAACCTTCAGCATAACTTCTCCGTACACTTTAATCGGTGTTCCGTTAGCGGCGAACAATTTAAATGACGTTGGTTTCATCCGGGTTGATTTGAGATCTCTCGGGATGACGGACACATCCGCACCGGTGTCGATGAGGAATTTCATGTTGGTAATTGTGTCCGAGATCTTAAGGCGAAATAGTGTGGCTGTGTCGGAAAGTTCGCCAATTTCCAACGCAGGATCAACTGGACGACGTCATTGTTGGTTGCTGGGCTTGGTTGCTAGTCCGAAGGAACACGGTTTACGGCACCGTCGTGCTTCCCCTCCGTACTTAGAGTGGTACCAGCAGACGTCATAGGACGGTTCATTATCACGAAATTTACTCACTTTGCTTCGGCTGCGGGAACGTGATCGCTCCCGTGGGTTTTCGTTTGAGCGGAACATTTTGTTGATCATCCTGGTCAGTTGAGCGATTTCCCGCTGGAGCGTTTCAATTCTGTCAGGAGGCGATTCTGTTGTAACTTTAGCGGTCGCTGCTGGTGTGCTCGGTGCGCTCGCACCGATGGTGTTGATGCTACGAAGGCCCATGGATTCCACGATGGCATCTGCGATGGTAGCTTTTTCTGTCGGGTCCCCTTTGGAGGCAATCACGGCAGCTTGGGCATGCGGTGGAAGTCTGGAGGCCCACAGGTCGAGCAGCACGGGTTCACAAAACGAATTTCCAGCCACTCTCCTCATTTCGTTGAAAAGTTGGCTCGGTTTCATGTCACCAAGCGGCATATCAGACAATACGAGCTGCAAACGTTTCTGCTGACTGTCGGCGAAGTGTTCAATCAGCTTCATCTTGATATACACGTACTTGTTGGCAGGCGGGACGGCTTCAATAATGGAACGTAACTCCGTCAACTTGCTTGGTGGCACTTGTGCCATGACGATGTTGTACTTCTTGGTGTCGTGGGCATTTCCAATACCGGAAGCGGCAAACCAGAACTCCAATGACATGAAGTATGACTCGATGTTGGATTGCGTCATCACCGGCGGGCTCAGTCGTGGCAGGTTTAGGGTGTCCACGTTGGCTTCCTGCTGCTGTTCCGGTACCGCTGGGTTGCCTGCTCCAGTGCCTGGTTTGTCCTCGTTCACCATTTTTTTAAAACGGGGTCACCAATTTATGGTTATCGGATCGTTTAGAAACGCGGTAGAAGTATTCGGTTGGGTTTGATTTAGTAAACTAACGATTTATTGCTACTGCCTACGGGCTTATATACAAAAGTCAAGAATCGAGAAAACAAGAAAAAATATTTTACACAGGGCAAAGGTATAGGGAATTTAAACAAATGATTTTTTTGATTTCGGTCTGTGCATCGAGCACAACAGACCAATAAACGATCACCACACAATGCATCTCGGTGGCTTCAGATCGCGCATCGAGTACGGCTGATAAAGATCGATCACTCGATCGATAGCCGCTGCCTGTGCATCGAGCACGACAGATGGAGAACGATCACTGCGATGAAGCCTCGTTGATATTGCAGGTGGGTTGCGAGGGTGATGATCGTTGAGGTGCTACATATATATATATATATATATATATATATATATATATATATATATATATATATATATATATATATATATATATATATATATATATATATATATATATATATATATATATATATATATATATATATATATATATATATATTGTCTACGTTTCCGACAGTCAGTGTAACTGTGACAACACAGATATCGCGAGTTGTGAGCTCCGATATGAGACACGCGTCAATAGCCTTATTTGCAAGAATGCAAGCACGAGGCATTTCACGTGGGTTAGTCATGCCTGTCTAGTTGTAAGCAATGAAAGCAGTGTTAAGTAACTTTCCAAAATAGAAGTTTCCTTTATGGAAATACGGTTCTTGAACCAATGCTATGGAAGCTTTACCTTCCTGCATGAGTCGAGATAAATTCATAGTTGCTGTACGTTTATGTTGGAGATTGATTTGTGCTATTCTAACCATTGTTGATTAGAGAACTGTACATTTCATCTCCAACATAAATTGCACAACTAGATGACACCAAGCGAGTTGGGATGTTACGGCATATAGCGAGCCATATTAGGTTTAAATGGGACACGATCATCTGATTCCCATGATTTGCGTAGAAAAGAATGGTCCATTGTGTCAGAGATTCGCATAACACAGTAGGGGCAAAACTCGAAATGCTCCGTGCGCGACTGGCATATTTTAGACCCTCCAGTCATCAAGTCCTCGGCACGGAACCACACCTTAACTTAGGGTCTCCTACTTTCAGTCGCCTCCTACGACATGGGAGCAGGACCCCAGTAGCTCAATTATTGGCCGGATACCACACGGCCTCTGGGCAGGTTCATCTGTAGGCATCGAAATTTGATATTCGAAATTCAACAAAACTTCACCGAACTACCATCAGCCGAGAATCTCAGCAAGCCCCCAGCCAACAAAAATTTGGCAAAATTAAGCGGATCAACGGTGAAAAAAAACTTCGGTGCGTAGAGTGAACGTTCCACTGCGTAATGCAGCATACTGGGGAGTTCGCCCAACTCTTCCCGGGCTCCGTTCGGCATTGAGAATATTTTAAACCCCCTCAACAATTTTACTCATAGCACGGATCGCATAACACTATGGAATTGGGGTTCCCTGTTTGGTGGATTTTTACCACTGGAACAGGTAGTCCGTAGTGTAATTCTTAGCCGGTTGAAACAACCACTTCCGACACTACGCGGCTTACCTACACGGAAACAAATCCTTTATCGTTTTCATGAATAAAAAATCATGAAACCAAAAATTTTGTTATCCTTAGAAATCATGATAATGGTTCATCATAGCATGATGAAAAAGACGAAGATCATGAACTATAACAACCACTCCCATGATTACTGATCATGGCCGCTACTTGTGTAACGCATACCGGCAATGATTGCCATGTGAGAGCCTGGTTGCCGCTATTTAGGGGTATTTATTGAACTGTTTTCCTTCAGGACATCATATTGAATGAGTCAAATTGAACAGATACAGGCTGAGTCTTTCGCGATGAACGAAGAACTTTAAAATCACGTAAAAGTATGTTCGAGTCCAATAACTATAATTGGTTTCTAGGCCCAAACTAAAGTGTATAATCGGAACTAGCCATTGACGTTTATTCGAGACTAAGTGGATTTGGACACAGTTGTTATACTATGACGATTAATATTACAATCCTGTTTTAAAGCAGCTCACAAGCTAATATGTTTAGAACATAAGATAATTATCGTGAATTTTTAGCACTAATTTACGGAAAAATTTCAGCATATTTTATTTAAAAATTACGAAAGTTCTCTTGGTGTTTTGTGATATTTAGAAACGAAAATATTCTCACATACCAAATAGGAAATAGATAAGCCATAAGTTCCCAAACCAGTCAACGGAGTAAAAATAGCAACAGTATTTAGGTTATCTCTATCCTATGCTGGTGGTGCAGAAGCTAAAGCATTGATCTCAAAAGACCCTTCGTTGAGGGAATATTACCAGTACGATCAGCACTATACCCCAGTTGTCCAATTGCGTGTTAGAAATCGGTTGCAAAAGCTGACAATGACGATTATTAATAATGGCCAATTTCCCAATTAACTTGAAATTCAAGAAAATAAAATCGTCCAGCATTGCTTTTTGCGCAGACTATTTAATGAGCACATTAGGATCTCCTCAATAGTGACAGGTTTGGTTGAACACGAACAATTCTAATATGCTCAAACTGCAGTTATTCGTTGCATCATGCATCATTTATCATACGATGCATCAATACTGCAGCTCGATCATTTTCGATTTTAAAATCTATTCACTAGTGTTCTAACACGTTTTTTGAGCAAAAACTATGGCGAATGATTAGGCGTCGCTTTGAAATTGTCTTTTGCATGAAAATTTTGCAATAATAATAATAATAATAATTTAGTAATTGTGAGAGGTTAATTAATTTTACTAAATAAATTATAATTGGATTGGTAGTCCATAATTTATTTTCAATTTCATAAAATAAATTGACAATTTTCAGAAAATTAGTTCATGTTTCCTGGAATCAGAATCGTCATTAAAACGCCTAAAATTATACTCGTCGACGAAAAAAGAGTAACGCATATACTGCGTTACGGACAAATAGTTTATGATATGATGCACAGAAATCATGGTGTATTTTCATAACATGAAAAAACACTATATTCCGAAAATCATGAGTCAGTTTTCTCATTTCGAGGAACGAATTTGTTCCCGTGTAGGCTGTTCGGTGAAAGAAGTTGACATTGAAGGACAGCTTCCATACAATTACAAACGATTCATGTGGATCGGAAAGTGAAACATCACAGCTTTTGCTCTGCGAATGCAGTGTACTTATGAAACGCAGACTTATAGTCCTCGATAAAGGAACACTGGAGCCTTTTGATATTTGGACTGCAAATGCCAAACAGGTAATAAACTTCATCCGAAGTGTAATGCCTAGCTGGGAAGAGTGTGTATCTCAATAAAGACAATCATTCATCAATAGTAATATGTCATAGTTGATAGTACACTTAGATTAAGGAATGGGCATACCACAATAAATCTAAATGTTGTTCCGGGATAATGGGCTTCCGCTCATTATCGGCAGTGATGCGAATGCTCATCACATCATTTGGGGCAGCTCAGACATCAATCTGAGAGGCTCTGAACTGATGGAGTACATAAGTAGTACAAATCTCCATATTCTGAATGTGGGAAACCGACCAACTTTTGCGAGGTCTGGGAGGGAGGAGGTGTTAGACATAACACTTTGCTCTGATAGAATTTTGCATGAACTGGGAAATTGGCAGGTTCCAAATGAAACTGAACCGTCTCTATCCGATCATAAATATATATTTTTCGATCATTTTGATGTCACCTTCAATGTGGTGACATATCGTAATCCTAAATCTACAAACTGGGACCTCTTTTTGGAAAACTTGGCGTCTAAATTTCATGGATATTTTCCAACAATTAGTCAATTAGACGACTTAGATGACGTCGTGGATACGACAAACTCATTCATATTAGCATCCTACGAAGAAGCTTGTCCACTTCGTACTGTTAAATCGACTAGGGGAACCCCTTGGTGGAGGGCTGAGCTTGAAAGAATGAAGAAAGTTATGAGAAGAGCTTGGAACCGGCGTCAGCGTGATGACTCGAGGGCTTTCAGGTCAGCTCGTAGTGCATATAAGAAATGTCTTAGATCTGCAGAACGGGCGGGCTGGCAAAGCCTATGCACTAATGTCTCTAGTCTGAACGAGGCTAGCAGATTAAATAAAATTCTCTCCAAATCGAATGATTTTCAGATGAACTCCTTGAAAACCAGAGATGGTGTTTATGTGACGGACGAAAAAGATGTTCTTAATTGTCTCTTCGACACACACTTTCCAGGTTGTATCGATCCGGAGTTGAACAATGTTCACAGATCTCATTCTGGTGATTCGGACTCGTGGGCGTTAGCACGCACATTGATTTCCACTGAATCGGTCAAGTGGGCAGTTGACAGCTTTGCTCCATACAAATCACCCGGAAAAGATGGAATACTTCCCGTGCTACTGCAAAAGGGATTTGATATTCTTAAACATGTCTTGAAAAAGAATTTGCTTTCCAGTTTTGCTACCGGGTATATCCCGAAAGCATGGCGAGAAATAACTGTTAGATTTATTCCCAAAGGGGGGCGCTCAAGCTATGAAGAAGCCAAGAGTTTTAGGCCTATCAGCTTAAGTTCTTTTCTTCTGAAAGCTTTGGAACGGATAATCGATCATCACATCAGGAACGTTAGTTTAGTTGAATATCCACTGCACAAAATGCAACATGCATATCAGTGTGGGAAATCCACGATAACTCTGCTTCACGATGTTGTTTACAACATTGAGAAAGCCTTCTCGCTCAAGCAATCTAGCTTGGGTGTATTCCTAGATATTGAGGGTGCTTTTGACAATGTGTCCTTCCAGTCTATTCTGGAAGCGACGCGCGGTCTTGGGATACCTGCATGTATCTCAGGTTGGATAAACGCAATGCTTAGTAACCGCATACTTTGCTCGTCACTGCGACAGGCTGAGATACGGAAGTTGAGTATTTGCGGTTGTCCTCAGGGCGGCGTTCTGTCACCTTTGTTATGGAACTTAGTAGCTGACGGCTTGTTGAAGAAACTCAATGAGCTTGGATTTCCAACCTACGGGTTTACTGACGATTACCAAATACTAATTACTGGATTTTGCATCGGAACAATCTTTGACTTAATGCAACAGGCATTAAGAGCTGTCGAACAGTGGTGTCGACAAGTTAAACTATCAGTCAACCCAAGCAAAACTTCAATGGTTCTTTTCACGAAGGAGCGAATAACAACCGGGGTTCGTCCCTTGCAGTTCTTTGATTCTGAGCTACTGTGTGCAGATCAAGTCAAATACGTTGGAGTCATATTGGATTCCAAACTGAATTGGTCTGCTCACATTGAGTTCAGAGTCAATAAAGCGTGCATGGCCTTCGGGTAGTGCAGACGAACTTTTGGAAAGACCTGGGGTCTCAAACCTAAATACATTGGATTTACACGACAATTGTACGTCCAATACTGTCATACGGATGCCTTGTGTGGTGGCAGAGGGGAGAGGTGGTGACAGTCCAGTCAAAGCTAAACCATCTGCAAAGAATGGCGCTCATGGCGTTGACTGGTGCTTTCACCACGACTCCGACTGCTGCTCTTTAGGGACTTCTAAATATCAAACCATTACACATACACTTAAAACAAGAAGCACTATCATGTGCATACAGACTGCAGGTTACTGGGCTTTGGAACAGTAATCATGTTGATCTTGCTACCAGTCATACACGATTGTGGTCACAAATGGTTACATGGGGTGAAGATATTCTTGCTCCCAGCGATATTACACTCGCTTGTAGTTTTCCTTACAGGACATTCCATGTGAAGATTCCCTCTCGAGAGGAATGGTTGTCTGGCTTTATGGAAAGACAACAACAAACGCAAGTGGTTTGTTACACTGACGGTTCTCTGATGGAGGGACGTGCCGGTTCTGGTGTCTACTGTCGTGAAATGAGATTGGAACAATCTCACTCACTAGGTAGATACTGTACTGTATTCCAAGCAGAAATCTTTGCGATTATGTGTGGGGTGCAATCGGCCCTTCAACTGAGTTTGTCCGGCAGAGTTATAAACTTCTGCTCCGATAGTCAGGCTGCAATCAAGGCCCTTAGCTCAGACAAATCCCGGTTCAAGCTAGTGATCGCGTGCCGAACCCAAATCGAAGAACTAAGCATTGTCAACACTATCTACCTTGTCTGGGTGCCCGGACATTGCGGTATTACTGGAAATGAATGGGCTGACGAATTTGCCAGGGCAGGTTCAGCGATTGACTTCGTTGGTCCTGAGCCCGCGCTGCCAATTTCGACAAGTTGGATAAGGGAAAAAATACGGTCCTGGGCTTCGTCCGAGCACCGAAATTATTGGAGAAATCTACAAACGTGTCGCCAAACAAAGGCGTTTCTAGAACAACCATGCCCAGTGGTTTCGAAAAATCTCTTACATTTTTCGAAGCTCCACTGCGGCATGCTGACCAGGGCTTTAACTGGCCACTGCAAACTCAATTATCACATGGCAACTATTCAGCGCGCTGAGTCTTTTTCATGTGATCTTTGTGAATCCGACTACGGAACCTCATATCATCTGATATGCAACTGTCCAGCGGTAGCGCAATTGCGATTTCGAGTCTTCAGCCGTCCTTATATAGACGAAACCATGTTTGGTCGACTGAAACTCAGAGACATACTAAAGTTTCTTATCCAATGTGGTAAAGAGCTTTAGGCTTATTCGCAGGCAAGTTGAACTACTTGTGAGTTTAACTTACCTGTTGTTTATTTTTGTTTTGTGCTGTTATTTTTCCCACCCTTCCAATTCTACTTCCCCACACTTCCTTGTCCTTTCCTTCCGCTCAGGAAATGATGAAAACACTCGGCAAGGCACAAATCCCCGACTATGTCCGGGGAACGTGCCATTTGAGCCAATATATTCTGATTCCTGATTCCTAACAATAAATAGCAGACTTCCGAGACAATTTGAAGAGTTTTCATACTCTTATAGCTAGGACATTATCAAAATTTACAAATCATACCCTAGTACTGGAACGTTATTCCGGAAAATCTGGATTACCAAGAACCAGATCCATTCATCCGGTTAAGTTATACTGAATCAAAAGGTGGACGAGCTCCTCAATCCAAAACATCCATAAGCCATAGTTATGAGCATTTCAATTTTTGGGTACCCAGGTACCCTCGTCGGCCTGTTGAAGGTGTTTTTGTTGGACACACGGTTAAGAAAATAATTTTATATTATTTTCAACCCCCTTAAACAATCAAATTGTGCATCGCCAACAAAAAATAAATAATAGCTGACCATTCTCCCACTCTATTTCGGCACACTTCCTCTTTCTATATTGCCCAATACATTCCCTCTCAGCTGTCGGGAGAAAAATGTTATGACATCACGATTATAAACGGGAAACAGTTCAGATATGCGGCAGTCACAACATCTCGAGCTTATAACATTCCCGAAGCACCTGATTTTACCCTCTGAGCACATTACTGTACATCGCCACTCAGAAACAGCCAAACATTCGGCTTCTGTACATGAGTGCCACGAAGTAACTGTACCCAAATTTGCTTGCGTGTGTCATACCTCTCACGGCAACACACAGCACTCATTCAGACACTGAACGACTATAGCAGCGCTCGGCAGCTGGGCTCGTCGCTGGCTGTGGCTGTGTTGTCTTAGGTGCCAGTCGAAATAAATGTTAGCAGTATAGGTCACGCGAGCTTGTTTTGTATCAGTGGGTGCTCGCTTACCACACGAGCAACATGCTCGTCCGGACGGTACAATGAGCGGTATCATGTTTGCGTTCCCGTACCAAGCGTCATCGCAAGGTTTTTCGTGATAAAATCCAGGGAATCGCCAAATCCGCCATTCGGCGTCTGGCTCGTCGTGGTGGTGTAAAATGCATCTCCGATTTAATCTACGAATGCTGATGGTGTGCAGGAAAATGTCATCCGAGATGCCGTGATCTACACTGAACACGCCAAGCGCAAAATCACAATGAATGTCGTCTATACTCTGAAGCGGCAGGGACGCACTTTGTATGGATTTGGAAGTTGAAAAGGTAGAACTCACTTGTATCATTATAAAAAAGCCCTTTTCAGGGCCACCAAAATCATTTCAAAGAATAAGTTTGCAGTTTCTGTTTTATGGACTGTTTCTCCCTGGAGAGCAATTTGGGTTAAACCGAAGACTGCATATCAAGAAGACTGGCAACTCTGTCCAGAATCCGGAGACAGTAACAACAACGCCAGTAGCGGGTAAAGGTGGTACTTTCCATAGTGATGCACACACACATATACATTTTTACATTAAGCTTCCTACCTTCTTCCAATAGAGACGCTGTAACCTCTGTCGCTTCTCGTTTATATGGGGGAAGGAAAGAGATATCAGTCTTCTTAATATGTAGTCTTCGGTTAAACCGTAAATTATGATTTATTTCAGTACGAAGTGAAGTGGAAAACATTTTTACTAGGCGCATTCAAAAAAGGTTTCAATTCTCAAACATTCTACCAAGGTGCCGTACTACATTACTCTCTTTATCCTGAGTGTTCGATAATCTCCGTATTGGAAACACAATTTCAATTTTGTTCTTTATCAAAAAATATGTGGTCATCCTGAAAAGGACGGTTTTTACAAGAGCATTTCTTTGGTAAGTCTCAGCGTTCGATTTATGCTTTCATTTCGGTCTTCTTGGAAAGCAGTACGGCTTGGATATTTGGCAACACACCGCCCTGAGCAATTGTCACTCCGGAGATCAGTTTGTTCAACTTTTCGTTTTTACGAATCACCAGCTGCTGAAGACGTGGGATAATTCGTCTTTTTGTTGTCACGGGCAGCATTTCCTTCCAATTTAAACCCTTTAGCAGCAAGGTATTCCATTCAGTCGTGCAAATTTTCATTTTCAAATGCCAACTTTCAGTTCAATCAAACCGAACCAGGATTCAAATTCAAAGCCTCCCTTAATCATTCACTTTCAAGTTGGCGGGATTTTCATAACTAAACCCTACGTCTTCATTTCAAATTGATGCTTTTTCATCACCAACCAAAGTTATCATCTGCACTGTTGAGGCCAATTTAGGTTAAATGTTGACATGGTTGCATTTTAAAGTTTACATGAACAGTAAGAAGTATGTTCAGAGTAGTATTGCTTGAAAAACATAGTCAATACCCCAGAAGAAATACTCATAAAATATATTCGTGAATCGCTAGGCATTAGTTTCGTACAGAAAATTTTCATAAAATGTACGAATTTTTCGTACATATCATGAATCGTTCGTAGTTCTATTGAAACACATTTATTTTTTTACTAATTTTTCGTGAAAACTACGAAACGACTTTCGTTGGCTTATTACGAAACAGCTTCGTTCGGCAAACGAATTGTTCGCTGTTATATACGAATATCTTTATAATATTTACGAGCATTATTCGTCAAACCGTCGACGTCAAAAAGCTTCAATATGGAGTTATTGTTGCTATACGTCAGATAATTGTTGATCATGACGACGCACAGTGGGGCGAAACTGAAAAAAGACGGTCAAAAGTCTTTCCTGAGTTTCGCAGATGTTTTCATGCTTTTATGTCTTCAGGAAAGTTTCCTAGGACTATATCCCACATCTTTTAGGATAAGCACCTTAATTTTTCTTAAGGTGCAAGTGTCACTTAAAAAAAATTTTTTAGCTCGACAACCAAAAATTTTTTTTGTGCGGAATCTAGTAGAGCAATTTATTTTGAACAATTTTGAAGAACATATCTGTCATCTATATATATTTCCTTAAGTGATATGTACGTTGCACCTTAAAATCAATTTTTCAACTTTCTCTTCTACAACTTAATTTTTTCTACATTTGTATATTCTAGAAAGTTTTAGATACCGTCAAAACACACAACTTTTCTGAAGACTCCAATGATGTATAACATGTGTATCAGGATTTAAATCGATTTTTCTTTTTCATTACAAAATTTCTCAAAATTGTGAAACTTTGTGAACCAAAACTCAGCATGATTAGATTCGTCATGTTATGTAGTATTTGTAAGCGAAGTATAACAATCCGGACTTTTCGGGTTTTTTAGTTTTCCTACATTTTTATACTGTATAATACATGGATATTTCACAGTACCTATAGAGCGGGCGTTAGTAAATCAACACGTAATAATACAGAATACTACACTCAATGCAAAATATATCTTCTATTATCAACAATCAACATGTAAAAACAATGAAAGTGTATGAAGCATTTATTATACAATAGAAGTATTTTATATTGAACTAGCCAATACCCGCCGCGTGTTGCTGCGACTTTCAACGAAATAGGATTAAACACAATTTGTTCCGAAGCGCCATGGCAGATAATCCCCAATCAATAGCACACAAACACGCTCCATGACAAATGTCTACTACGTATAAATTTTTAGGGCAATGGGCCTTTTGGGAGTCCACAAATCACATACAAACATTGACTTTTATATATATAGAAGAAGATGACTAAAACGATTAATCTTGGAAAGATTACATAATTTTGGTATTATCCCTCTCATTCTTCGTTCCAGTTACTCAAAAATCCACAAAACGCAAGCTCTGAGAGTGATTCAGAATGATATTTGCTTTGATGTGTGTTTTCTTTTATTTTCAATAATTCACAATAAAATATTACTAATGCTCTTAATAATTGGATTACTGTTAAGCGTGTAATGTACCCGCGTAAAAAGCAATTTAGGCGTCCTTCTGATGTATAATTAGTGCTTCATACACTTCATTGTTTTTACATGTTGATTGTTGATAATAGAAGAAATATTTTGCATTGAATTTAGTATTCTGTATTATGACGTGTTGATTTACTAACGCCCGCTCTATAGATACTGTGAAATATCCATGCATTATACAGTATAAAAATGTAGGAAAACTAAAAAACCCGAAAAGTCCGGATTGTTATACTTCGCTTATATTTACTACATAACATGGCGAATTTAATCATGCTGAGTTTTGGTTCACAAAGTTTCACAATTTTAAGAAATTTTATAATGAAAAAGAGTATTTTTTAAAGAAAAATCGATTTATATCCCGATACACATGTCATACATCATTGGAGTCTTCAGAAAAGTTGTGTGTTTCGACGGTATCTAAAACTTTCTAGAATATATGAATGTAGAAAAAATTAAGTTGTAGAAGAGAAAGTTGAAAAATTGATTTTAAGGTGCAACGTACATATCACTTAAGGAAAAATATATAGATGGCAGATATGTTCTTCAAAGTTGTTCAAAATAAATTGCTCTACAAGATTCCGTGCAAAAAAATTTTTTTGGTGGCCGAGCTAAAAAAAAATTTTTTAGGTGACACTTGCACCTTAAGAAAAATTAAGGTGCTTATCCTAAAAGATGTGGGATGCAGTCCTAGGAAACTTTCCTGAAGACATCAAATCATGAAAACATCTGTGAAACTCAGGAAAGACTTTTGACCGTCTTTTTTCAGTTTCGCCCCACTGTGCGACGGTCTCCGTCTGACTATTTAGTAGCCGTATCCGTGTTCGTCGGTTTCAGGAAGATTTCCTGAACCTCTTTCGCTTCCAGTTGTTCCAGAATCCGGAGCAGTACGGATTCAGTTGAGCCATCGCGAACTGCTCGTTGGTTTTGTATGAATTAGTTTGAGCTTTCTCTGTCGGAGCAAAGCCAAAATAATATGCTACTTAAGACGAAAACTTCTTTTAGATGAACGAAATGAATTAGTGCGACCAATGAGATTGTTCGTACTATACACAAACGTTTATTAAAAAAAAAAACAAAACATTTCGTTTCATTCACGAACAATAATGTCGTTTTCAACGACAACATTCGTGCAATGTACACTAAATAAGTAAAATTTATGAATACTTTCGTTCATCAAGCGGCCATTTCTTCATACCACAATAAAATCGATTTTGCCAGATCTGTTTTTTTAATTAAAAAAATCGGTGTTGTCAAACATCGATCCTAAAATAAATACGAAAATTTTCTCTAATATGAACGAAATGAATTCGTGCGACCAACGAAGTCGTTCGTAATATACACAAACATTTATTGAAATAAACGATTCGTTTCGTATGATTCACGAAAAATAATGTCGCTATCAACGATAACATTCGTGCCATGTACACTAGATAAGTAAAATTTACTAAAACTTTTGTTCATCAAGAGTCCATTTCTTCACACCATAATCTTTCTATTCCTCAATAATGATGAATAGGTTGAAATAGAATCGAATTTACCAGATCGATCCCTTTAACTAATAAAAAATCGGTGCTGTCAAACATTGATCCTAAAAGATCGAATGCGACCAACGAAATCGTTTGTAATATACATAAACGTTTATTAAAATAAACGAAACATTTCGTTTCATTCACGAAAAAATAATGCCGCTATCAACGATTACATTCCTGCAATGTACACTGAATAAATAAAATTTACGAAAACTTTCGTTCATCAAGCGGTCATTTCTTCATACCACAGTAAAATCGATTTGGCCACATCGATTTTTTCAAATAAAAAAAATCGATGTTGTCAGACATCGATCCCAAATGATCGACTGAAAACAATAAAAGGCTAATAAATACGAAAACTTTTCTAAGATAAACTAAATGAATTCGCGCCACCAACGAAATCGTTCATCATATACATAAACATTTATTGAAATAAATGAATCATTTTGTTTCATTCACAAAAAATAAAGTCGTTATCAACGTCGTCCTGCAATGTACACTAAATATGTAAAATTTACGAAAACTTTCATTCAAGCGGCCATTACTTCAAACCACAATCTTTCTAGTCCTCAAACATCGATCCAAAAATATCGATTGAAAAAATAATATGCTAATGAATACGAAAACTTTGCTAAGATGAACGAAATAAATTCGTGAGAGCAATGAAATCATTCGATATACATAAACGTTTATTAGAATAAACGAAACATTTAATTTCATTCACGAAAAATAATGTCGTTATCAACGATAACTTTCGTGCAATTTAAACTAAATAAGTAAAATTTACAAAAACTTTCGTTCATCAATAAAATCGATTTGGCCACATCGACTTTTTTAAATTAAAAAAAATCGATGTTGTTAAACATCGATCCCAAAAGATCGACTGAAAACAATAAGAGGATAACAAATACGAAAACTTTTCTAAGAGAAACGAAATGAATTCGTGCTACCAACGAAATCGTTCGTAATATATAGACACATTTTTTAAAATAAACAAAACATTTCGTTTCATTCAAGAAAAATAATGTCGTTATCAACGATAACATTCGTGCAGTGTACATTAAATGTGTAAAAGCTTTCGTTCACCAAGCGACCATTCTGTTTATGAAATGAACGAAACCTACTATTTAGAATGCACGAAAATACTTCGTTGCAGAAAACGACGAATGAATTCGTGCATTGCATGATCGATTACATTATATTTACGAATATATATTATCAGTGAAGATATTCACAGGGTCAATGAAATTGAAAATGAATGAAAAATGATTGAGAAACTCGACTGTTTGAATGAATGATACAAATGAACAACTGCTAATTGAACATCGTAGGGCATGATTTGAGATTTGTTCCAACTTCAAGTTCAAACCAACCTGTTGAAAATTTGCAGCTCTGATTCCATTACTGCTACTAAGTAAACGGCACTCCGATGCGTTCAACACAATTTGCTTGTGTATCGACCAACGAAGGGGAGGAGCTACGAAGAACACATATTGAGGACAGGCCCGACGAGAGGGGGGGGGTCAGGGGGGGGGGGGGGGGTGACTGCCTTGGGGCCCGGGTCAATTTTGGGGGCCCGCATTTTTAATTGAAAATAAAAGATGTGGGTAGAGATTGAAGGAAATGAAGATGAGTATCTTCTAAATACTAAAAAACAATACTTAATTGCAATATTATATTTATTTGCCTCATTGAAAAAGAGAAGCGAATTGAAAAAGAAAATCTTGAAGGTTGTACTAATTATGTGAATTCTGGTACCTTCTTGATATGTTTCTTTAGTTAAAATAAAGGGTATAGTCATATCCTCTAAAAAGATGTTTTGTGATGAGCACAATATTACAAGATTGAATGCTCCAACACATATGGTTAAAAAATATATTTTGTTGCTATATAGTACATCACGAGAAATAGGGCCCATTAGAATAAAATAGCTTGTTTCACACAAAAAAATATTAATGAATTAATTTATTTTCAATCGAGGAAACCATTATTAGAAATTTTTGGACGCATCTACCAAAATATCCATTCAATCAAATTAGCAAGATTTGTTGCCTGAGTTTTTTTGAAAATCAATATAATTATTGATTATTTTAAACAAATCTGTGAGTGAAGCAAAAACGTGCTATAATTGCTTTAAAATGACTGAAATTGTTAACCCCTCTATACCCATGTTGTTTATAAACTACAGCGTTTTCAAACAGCCACAACTTTTGATTTGGGGAAGATTTGCTAACAGAAATACGGAAAGTTAATAACTATTGCCGTGCCGTGGCTATTGCCATTCATTTGAGCACCAATAGTTATAATTATTAATTGTAGAACTGAAGTTCTTTTAATTAGTCTGATTCTGTTTAATTGAAGCAATGCTGTCAGGGATAGTTTTAATTAACGGTGAAATTTGGATATATCTGCGTTATCTTGAAATAATACTGAAAACTGTTGAAATTCATCAATTGAACGTCTTTTCCATGCAGTTGGACAATTGTAAGTATTTCAGGAGGATAGTAATGAGCAACGGAAGGAAAAATTTCAACAACTTCTAGCACTGCGAGAAAAGTTACAAACCTAACCATAACAGGTTTTTTGTTTTGCCTCAACATAAATTTGTCCCTTCTATTTTAAAATCATAACAGCATTTATATGAAAGATTCTTGGCAGTTACTGTTTTCGGCAAAGTTTATAAGTTATTACTACTTTTTCTATTTCTACTGAGCTAGCGTAAATCGAACGACAAAAAAGTTACTTTTATCTTTTGTGCATTGTCTGAAGAAACAAAGAATCGTTTATTCTTCTCATGGGAATCGATCAACATAAATGATCAGCAGCAGCAAATTATGGTGCTCCGTATAAATACGGTGATAGTTGACTTTAGGTCTGGTCGTATTAGCTCGAGTAGTCATGAAGTGGAGAAATTTTTGATGATGAAAATGTAATGTAATAGCGCTCGAATGGAAATCCCCTGTGTATGGACCATGGAAAAATCGAGGTACGGGTACACTATCTAGCATCGCCTAAGTGCAATGTTGCCATTAAGAAGTTTATGTCGTAATTCTGAGAAGTTAGGGCGGATACATAGAGAAACTACTATTCAGACATGCTCAATGATGTTTTTGTTGCAAGAATTCAGTTGGACCCACTTCTTCCTACGAGACCCTAGAAAAATGAAACACAATGCGGTACAACGAAACAGACACCTCTTTGCACATTTAAAGGACTATTTATTACGTATCAATTCTGTGATCAGACGGCACATTACGGAAACCATGTTCATAAACCGCTAAGGGAAATCCGTTCAGGTTATAATGACGTCTGCGATAGCTGCAGTACCTCAAAATCAACAGAAAGCAACAAGAAAGCAAACAAGGCAGTATTAATGATGGCAACATAAACGCTTATTAAGGCTGCATGCATGATGACGATATTAACGTGTATGATATGAGCACATAAAATCCAATTCTTTAACAATACGCACATATAACTTGTGTGTGCACAAACATGGTTTATACAGTTGACACATGTGTGCGCGCGATAACATTAGCATTTCTTCTTTATATGGATTTTAAGTGGTTTGAAGCAAATAGAATTAACGTTTGGATTTTTTTCAGTGTACATCTCAATAATTTAAATCAACTTTTCGACCTTTATGTGCAATGTTATGGCCAACGTTGCACACAAACCATATGATGGCAAGTAAGCAAGTTTTATCCCGTATGAAAAATAGATGTAATCGAGTTTTAAATACTACTTGTTTGATATTCTTTATCGTCCTATCTATAAGGTGCTGCACGCTAATTTCAAAACACCACGTCGAAGAGTTATATTGCAGGTTAGCAGAAGTCGAATCATTTTGAAACAAGCTGTAGAACGAAATTTTATAATTGGATGCAGAGATGCATTAAATAAAAATTGATTTCGTTTGTTGGTTTACTTATGGCTATCAAAATGAGTGAAGCTGTTTAATTCGACCACAATTTTTATTTAATTTAACAAGAAGAAAAGAAAAGACTATATAATCACAATTTGTACCCTTTTCTAGTTATATTTTCTCACAAAGAACACAATAAGCAAGTGGAAGTTTACTTACATTTTTACTGCTTTCGAAGAAGTCCAAACTATGTTTAAATAAAATATTGTTAATAAAGCCAATAAAGCCAAGCCATACAACCTAAGTAATACTTTTAAATATGACGGCAAACAATCTGCTACAAATATTCTCATTTTGATCGACATTTAAATAATATCGAAGCTTGCTTATATTGTTTCACTATTTATAATTGAGATTATGTTCAAACGACTGGGATGATGAGATTTTGAGTTATTTGAAATCGGCTATCTCAGTCTTTTAGAGCAAAACGATGAAACAACCATCGTTTTGCACTAAAAGACTGAGACAGCCGTTTTCAAATAACTCAAAACTATTTATAATTTTCCATCAGATCTTGGACGATAAACATTTCCACTGTAGAACAAATTGTCGTTTAATTCTTAGTGGTAGAACAGAAATGCACAGAGTATGAAAGAAGTTGTGAAAGTTGAGACTGAGCCGATGACTTGGCAAAATGACACAAAAAGTTGAATGCGGAAGAATCGCCTAAATCGTGTCGGAACTTAAGGGGGGTTGTGTAAGGTATTACTGCCAAAAAAATTGGATTACTTAATTTTTTTTTCGATGCAAAGATTGTTTGTCTATTCAGTCAGGTGCCACGTCGAAAACTGGTTTTGCGGTGTACACCATAACTCAAAATCTGCTGGACCAATCGTTGATACATTTGCATAGTTGTTTTTCACATCACTCCACAAGTAACTAATGGAGCTTTTATTTCCTGGTCGATTTTCGAACTTTTCGTAGCACTTTGAAGCCAAAGTCCGATTATTGCTAAAATCGATGGAAATGCTATTGAAAAAATAATAATATTAAGCATTTTGCAAAAAGCTTTTGTAGTTACCTGGGCAATGATGTGAAGAAGAAGAGCAAAATTCAGTACGATTGGTCCAGGAAATTTTGAGTTACGGTTTACACCGCATTTTGTCGACGTGCCTCCTGAAGAATCACTTATTGTATTGTTTTAGACATCATGAGGACTTTTATGATGATAAAATGGTTAATCTATTGTTGAATGAACCATATTGAAAATGGTTTTGAAACGTTTGATGCAATGGTTGGCATACGGTACACATTTATGCGGGTTGTACGCATCTCTCTAAAGTTTTATTGAAAAGAACTGGCCTTAAGAAAATTTCTTGAATAATGTTTTGTATATCGATATATTGCATTTATGTAGCCTTCATATTTTCTACAAAGTTTTTTTAAATGACACTATAAACAACTTTGCTGAAGACACCAAATCTCTTATTATTTTTGAAGTTACTTCTCCATAATCACTATCATCACCAAAATTACTATATCAAAATATGAGCTTTTTATGTTGGAAAGCTTCTTCGAAGTTATTAAATCTTCAAAGTTGATGATTTCGAAATTATGTGATCTTGACCGTAAGGAAAGTTTTTAGGCCTTTTGAAAATTGCACTTTGTATTGGCATTCTTTGACTTTATTAACATATTACAAAAAAAATATAAAAGTCATCTGTTAGACAAATTTTGTTTCGAAACTTTCACTAATTTATCCAACTTACATTAAATTGTAGCGTTTTCGAAAAAAACAACGATTTTCATCAAACCCCCCTCCGTCCCCCAAACCAAATTTCATATTATTTACAGTAAAGGTCAATTTCTCCACCCTCGCTTAGCGCTTAAGCCAGGTTTAAACGTACTGGTGAACCTGGTTTAAAAGTTAAGCGAGGGTAAAGAAATTGGCCCTAAAAGTATAAATAATTACCATATTATTATTTCTTGGGATTGCAATATTGAAGAATGTGTACACGTCAAAAAAACTTAAAATAAGGAAATATATGATAAATAAAAACGAAATGATTAGATATATTAAGAAATGAATGAATTGATAAAAAAATATAAAAATATTTGAGAAGTAACTGCCTGTATTGTTACATTTATTGATTTTTATTCGGGAATAATTTATTATAGAATTTAAATCGTCATTGAGCAAGTCATTGAGTGACCATCAAAAAATAATTATAACTATATTGGCAACCTGCAGTGTTCCCATGAACATCGACAAATCTGTAGGGGAAAGAAGGTAACAGTGGAACTATGAAAACGTATTGTTTTCATAGTTCCACTGTTACCCCCTTTCCCCTACCTAGGTACAAAGTTTCGAGCACGCGTTCAACTTCAAACATGCTTTGTCTCGATGTGTAGGATCGCCTTAAACACCGAACCCAAACGAACGATGTAAAAACTCTAGTTTAAACATCCGTGCACGTACACCGGGTGCGTATACGAGAATGATACGCACTAGGCAAAAGGAGCCAAGGCTGATGGAGATGAGAGAGAATGAGAAAACTGGTGCCACGAACCTGTGTGTACGCTAGGTGTACACCCATGTTTTTGTATGAACTAGCGTATTCAAATTTATATACAAATAAAATAAAAATATATTGTGTTCTATGTTCGTTTGGGAAGACTGGTCACCGGAAAGACCATGAAATTGTGACCTAAATTCAGTACGAACCTAACTGTTCAAGTTTGGGCATAAGAATTCTCGGAATCGTCTAAATCTTTGAGTGGTAAAATCGTCTAAATCTTTGAGTGGTAGAATGAAGCGTTTTGACCTATAGTGCCCGCATATAATGTTTCCTGAAGTACCGAATTGAGCAACCAAGTAAATATATATAAAACTTGGTAAGTTTTTTTTAAACCAACCGTTCAATTAGTCTAATTCCTCGCAACGGGTTTCTGAATCGTTGAACGTATGGTGTTTGTGCTTACACGTATAGTGAATTCATCAACCACTGCAGTAGTGCAATCTTCATTTTTAGTTCGACCCTTGATTGTATCCAGATAACCAAACCAATATACAATACCATTAAAACATGTAAAAACAAAGTTGTGTATGAATTGAGTCCCATTGATGATGTCAATGCATTTTCCCGCAACTTATTAGCTAATATATACTAAAGTTTGTCTCCAAGTTTTACTCTCGATCCAGTTCATCACTCGCCCTTCGTCTATACAAACAAGCAGTGCGGTAAAATATCAATTTCAAACGAAAATAATCGTTTCAAGTGAAACTTCGAGTCTTTCACTGTAAACATACCACCACTATATCAGTTGAGTTCGACTGCCGTCTTCGTTTGAGTCACTCAAAGTTCACTGTCAGTTGAATAACAGGATCTGGTCATTTGACGTTTTTGCCTGTTTAGTTTCTATTAAACACCAACCTCACATTAGCACGGTCTCAGCTAATGGAAGTGAACCATTCCAATGAACCACTCACAAATGAATATGAAGGAACACTCACTGACATATAAATAACTCCGACCAAGATAATAAATAATATAGGGTAAAAGCTATGATAAGACGAGGCAACTCAAGACGGATACAGGTACGAGCATTTTTTCTCTGTATGAGTGAGGTTGTATTGATGAAGCTGATAAATCAGGAGGATACGAAAAAGAAAAGAATAAAACAAATGACGTAGTGGGCTTTTCTGCTTAATTTTACAAGTATAAAACAAATTCGCTCAAAAATGACAAATGTTCCGAACCTTTCTTTCTCTTCTTCTTGGAGAGTTTTCTTTCCTTTCTTGTGCCCTGCTGAATAATTGTTGACAGATGACTGTATGCAACTAGCGAGGTTGGCAGTGCAGCCAATTTCTTTGTCATATTTAGATATGTTGCTATAATACACATAATAATGACTGTTTTATTATCTCACATTTCGCCAAAATATATCTGGAACTAATCAATCCAACATTTTTATCATATACTACATGTTTCTAGCAAATTTGGCCAGCATAACAGTCTATTCATCAGAATCAAATTTGCCACAAACATTGAAATAGAGATGGACGTACTACCAAAATACAGAAATCGTATTACTAGTTGCCTTATCTTGTCTTAGGTGTAAACGGGCGAACTCGTTAAAGGTCCAAGATGATAGATAACGGAAATCGATGGTTTAAGTCATTTTAAATGAAGGCTTAGTTGGTTGAGTGGTAAGTGTGACAGCCACCCATCCCAGTTAGTCTGGGTGCAATCCCAGCCGAGGTCGCTGAGATTTTTCTGAGGTGCAAAATCTTCCTTCGGAAGGGAAGTAAAGCCGTTGGTTCCCGGTCCATGAGTTGATGAGTCGATATCTAGTTACTACCAAATATCGTCCTCCCGTGATACTTGTGGAGTGTGCAGTAGTATTTACGGTCTCTAGCAAAACAACTATCGGACTAACGTTCCTTCCGCGATCTACGTTCGGGCCAGGCCGGCGCCGGTTTTGATCAATAAACACTTTAAGATTACCAGGAGTTGCACATTGAAAGATGTTTCCCTAATCCCAAGCATAACTATCTACTGATTCCCTGTGCAACTTCAGCTAGTCTAGATCGATAACGGAGTAGCAGCTAGGGGTGGTCGTACAAGGTCAAGCTCAAGCTCAAGTTCGATGGTTAAAGTCATTTTTAAATCAGAGATGAGGGTAACATGGATACCATTTGAAAGGAGGTTAGGCCATTTTGAAATCCAAGATTGCGGCCTATAGTGACCAAGAAACTGTGAAAACAACTATCAATATGGGTATCATTTAAAATAATCATAAAATACCGTAATTTATAAATTTAGGCCATTTTGAAAACAAAGATGGCAGTTTCGGGTAACCACCACAGTAAAAACCATGATCAATATATATCTATATCGCTTTTGCAATGATGGTCACTAGATGACGGAAACTGATGATTGAGGACATTTTGCAATCAATCAATCCAATATGGCGCCTTTTGGTTACCTCAAATCAATAAACCCACCTTCGATATGACCTATTTATAGCATTCATATCGAGCAAAACCTTTTCGAATTCTTTCTGAAAAAGAAAAGATTCTCGTATCTGTAGACTGTGCTCGTAATGTGTTCCTATAGAACCAGTGTGGAAGTGTTTTACCTCTTCACCATGTCATCGGAATTTTACACAGGAAACTATTGGTAGAGGTGCAAAAAATAGCTGAATTACATATTTGATTTTAGCAATAAATTTGACAGCTTCGTACAATTATGATAGCATACTGCGGCTATCATATTTTTTTTTCAAAATTTCTTAAATTCGCAGAGTTCAGACGAAAATAATGAATCTACTAATAACAGCTTATTGAAACTGGTTGCAATGAAAAATGCTATTTGGTAGTACGTTCATCTCTATAATATTTTTGTTGCAAATTTGATTCTGATGAATAGGCTGTTATGCTGGCCAAATTTGCTAAAAACATGTAGTATGTGACAAAAATGTTGGATTGATTAGTACCAGATAAATGTTGGCGAAATGTGTGTCAATAAAACAGTCATTATTATGTGTATTATAGCAACATATCTAAATATGACAAAGAAATTGGCTGCACTGCCAACCTCGCTAGCTGCATACACTCATCTGTCATCTGGCACAAGAGAGGCATGATAACCAAAAATACGAAGCCAGTTGTCTCTTTTTGTCTTAGGTTTACCCGGATCTCATTTGACTGGTGCTCACTGGGTAAATTGAAAGCGGATCTATTCATTTGAGAGGATCAAACGAAGGAGGTTGAATATGAATTGCGACTCATTTGAAAGCAGCGGTGAGTGAAGTGCCATGAACCCAGCTTCAGATCGACAGCAACTGATACGTTAAATGAATGTGAATGCTGCCGTAGACGACTGATTGACTGCGTTCATTCAGTTTCGATTGAATGAAATGAAATTTTACTGCACTGGCCGGCAGTGCTACTTTGATGACCCCTTCGCCACTTGCAGTGCAGCCTGAAGAGTATAGGCGTCACTACTCTAATGACAGCGTTCCAAGTATGTTCGTCGTGAGACACCTCTTCGATAATAATATGGACTATCACGAAGGACAAGTTCTTTGAATCTATGGACTTCGAAATCCACGTATTCGGGTGCCATCTGCCTATTCACACACTCCGGACAAAGTGGTGATGAATAGCCTGCCGGCTCTAGAAAGACCGGTGTCCCAATGCATCCGTCCGAATCTGTAATCCTTACCGTTGATTCCCGATAACGGAAACTGAAAGTTTGATATCTTACCCCCCCCCCCTCCCTGTCCACCCCCTCTTCTCTGTCTCTGATACACAGATGTAAGACTTCACACTCCATCCCCCTTCTCCCTCTTGAATATCTTCGCAAAACTTAAGTGCCCTCCTGTCCTCTAGTTTTAGTTGATCAATATATAATCACGTTAAGAAATGCCCAACAGTACCAATATTTAAAAATAACCCTAATTAATCCCCCCTAATCTTAATAAAATTGAACCACTCCCTCTAGTTATTTCTAGTTTTAATATGTACACGGTGTCTTTATAGAACAACTTTTTTCAAAAAAATTCAGCATCCGTGAAACTTCGGGATATGAAAGAATGGACTTTTCCCTTTCATTTGAAAGTAAAATTAAAATATTCTGTCGGGGGGTCTAGAACAACTTTTTATTTTAAAGTTTTTTGATTGAAAACTTAAGTTTTTTAATGAAATTAATTCACATTTTTGCTACTAATTGGTACTATAGACATCCAAAAAATACTAAAAGTAAGAATCTAATAAACAATTTCATTGTCTACAACTTCGTAGAATGCTATAAATCGATGTAAAATCACCCGAGAAAGTTATTAAAATTTTATCAGTTTTTAGGTGTGTGCGGGACCTATGGGTTAAGAAATCGAAGTTCAGATTAAATTCAGATAAATTTCAATGTAAACAAAGTCCCATTCTCAGCAGAAAAAAAATATATTTTCAGATTCCTCCGGGTCTTGGGCGAAAATGACATATTATGAACAAGGAGGTGTGGAAAGGTGTTGTCCAAATTTATTCGATAATCTTATACCTTTTCAAGATGCTGATTAATGTAGTGACGGACGGATCATGCCTTTTTCATTTCTTTTCTCGCTCTATGAGATAGCTAATGTAAACTAGAATGACCCTTCTTCCTGATCCTATCCTGCCTGTAAAAATACACTTGGCTTAAATTCAAAGCTTTATATTTGAATGAACTAAAGTAAACAGTTCAAGTCATTGTAATAAACGACGGATTTTATTGCAATTTTGGGTTGAGAATCCTGTTTGTCTTTATCAACATTAAAAGAAAGATGATTGAAAGAGAAAAAAAACTCTTCAAGTTTTGGATCCATGTTTGTAATCTTTTGGGGTAGATTCATTTCATTAGAATTTATAGATGTAGAGTTTTGCTTGTCCTCAAATTTTATTTCCAAATCGAACACACTTCACATAATCTTAGCAAAAAGAACAAATCCAAATTTCATAATTTCAGTAAATTCTCAAAGTAATTCAAGTCTGTTTATTGAAGATTTCTCTCATAATATGGGATAAAAGCAAAGACAACATACCAAGAAGACAGATTTGCCAGTCAGTTCTGAATCTGGAGACATTAACAGCAATTTGTCTTTCGGGTAAAGGTGATACTTTCTATATCTACTTTTATATTGAGATCGCTATCTCTGTTGCGTCTGCGATTTCTGTTCAACGTACAGCGATTCTCAAAAGTTAACTAACTTGAACATAAAGCTCATTGAATTATTTTTCTTTCATTCATGAAACTGTCAATCAGGATTCTCAATCGAAATCAAATCAAATGACTGAATATCTAATCGAGTTGATCAAACATAAAGTTGAAATTTAGGCCAAATATATCCCACAAGTTGCTAACGAGCAAAAAGGTTGATTCAAGATTATATCAAGCATACTCCAGAATAAGTGAAGAAATAAAAAAGAAGAAACAAATATATCTGTGACAGAAAAAAAACTGTTTAATTTTGCTGCATTACCCAGCACCTTTCAAAAGAGTCTTAATTTCGTTCAAATTTTATCTACTCTGCTCTATATCTCCTTGCTCCTAAAATATCATTGGTGCGCATAAAACGGTGGAATCCGGAAATATATTTTTTCCGCTTAAAGGTGGGACTTTGATAGCATTCGGGTTTTTCTGAGCATACTGTTAAAATAAGGCAAACCATTTTTTTACAAATGAAAATGTTTTTGGAATAAAGCTTCTTTACCAATACGCCGCGTGCGAATCTAGAAACTTTGATAAAAATTTAATAACTTTCTCTGGCGATTTTAGATCGCGATGTAGTTTTCTACAAAGTTGTACAAAATGAAATTGTCCATCAGATTCTCACTTTTGGTAATATTTGAATGTCAAAAGTACTACCTAGGGGCAAAAATGTGAAGCAGTTTCATTGAAAAACCTAAGTTTCCAAACAAAAAACTTTAAAATAAAAAGTTGTTCTGGAGCCCCCGACAGAATATTTTAATTTTACTTTCAAATGAAAGGGAAAAGCCGATTCTATTACATGGTGAAGTTTTAGCGATGCCAATTTATTTGAAAAAAAAAAACGTTCTACCAAACACACCGTGATGTAAAATGTTAATAATTAATTGCTCCAATAGTCTCCCTGCTAAAAATCCTAAAGTGCATTACTATACAAAACACAAAAATGACCTCCTAATCATATGAATATTATATTATCCCCTCTTGTATATGTATAGGTTAGCTGTGAAATTTCTTTGGTTTCATTATATAAAAACAAAATATTATTTAAATGTGTAACCCATTCAAAACGTGTGGAATTCAAAACGTAAAACAAAGAAAAAATGGCACCTTTAAGCTAACGCAAACGTGCCTTATCAAATAAACGAATTGAATAAAAAAGTGCTGATGAATCATATCTAAACCGATACAGCTATTTCCGCGTTGTTCTGCTCTTGTAGCAATTTTGCCAACGAGACCACTCTAAGTCTCCTTAAATTTCGTGTATTCCTCCACTGGTATTGACGATACCGTTCTGTACGCGCCCGCGACACGAATAGCCATTAGAAGATACGTGCACGTTATCTTTGTTTGTTTCCTCTTTAAGCTCAGCGCAACCTCCCAAGCTGGTAACGCCATGCTTCAGTATAGAGGAGGAGATACCGTAAACCGGGGTGACTTTGATCATCGGGGTGACTTTGCACACTCGAAACATTTTTCGTAGATCGCTCATTAAACCAGAATAGTCTATCGAAACATTTTAATTTAAAATGATTTTTACTCTAAACTTATAAAATACTGATTTGTTCTACTTTTTGAGTATATTGTTCGGTTTTTGGGTACAAAAACTACAAAAAACCGAAATTTGGCTTTACCTTATTTTTACGAAACTTCGTAAAGTGTCTATTTTTTAAAAAACAAATAAATCTCAGATTTGAGCAAGAGTAATAAATTACAAGCGAGTTTTTATTTTACATTAGAGTGGGATGTGCAAAATATATTTTAAAGAGTTTGCCTATTTTAAACACATTTTTTTGTGAAACTAGTCGGCAATTATTTCAAATTATTTTAAGCTAAAATTCGCAATATTTTTTATTGTTTAATAGTCCAACGTGTTAAAATGGATGAAACTTTTTGTACATTGATAAAGCACTGAAATAAAACTATTTTGGCAGTTTTAAAGGTTTTCAAAATCTTTTATTCTAGTTGGACACAAATTATACGAATTTTGGTTACTCGAATTTTACAGTATATTGAAATACTTTGTAGAATACTATTTAACATCTATTTAACAATGAGTATCTTTCCAGAATTAGTTTAAACTAACATTTGAATGAAAAACATTGACATCAATAACTTAATGTGAGTGAACGCAGGTTATCAAAGTCACCCCGGAATACGAAAACGAACTTCAATTTGAAATCATTTTTGGAAAAATAGCTGGAAGCGGAGAATTTTAGGTAAAACTATCCAATCTTGTTCTCCATACATCAGTACATGGTTTAAAAATGTTAAACTTGAAAAAAATGTGTTGTGTCTAAAAATATGTAATGAATACTTCGAAAAGTGATCAATGTCACCCCGGTTTACGGTACCCAATTACAGGTATACCTCGATTTAACATACATTTTCCGATTCAATCATGTATGTATCGAATGCATCGAATTTTATGTAAAATAGAAACACAAAAGAAATATTTGTTTTCGAATAGAATTATTTTTTTATTCATCACACGAAATATTTACGAGGATATTACTGATTGTATCCACCTAACAGTGACATAGAAGCCACATATTAACAATTAAACAAATTAAACAAACTCTTCTGAACATAAACAACATATTTATCTTTACCTTGCCAAGTATTCGCCAATTTTAACAGATATTCATTTCATAAAGTTCGTTGCAAAATTTTCTCAGAATTCAGGATAACTTATAAGAATAGTGTTATTAGTAGTACAGTATTAGTTTTTTTTTTGACGAGATTTTTTCTAACATCAACAAAGTTGGATTAACCATTGTGTGCATGAAGAGCACAATGCCTAAACTTTAGTAAGTAAGAAAATTTGTGTTTCTATTTTGTCTCATCTTTATCTTGGTAGACCAACCTGTCCGTCAGATAATCGCAGAATTCAAAAAGAGAACACTACTTGAGTTCACGAGCAAACGACTAGTCACGAAGTTTTGTAAGCACAGGAGTTCTACCTGCAGAAAAAAACAACCAAATCGAGTCATTGTAGCGCTATAGTTCTCCTTAAGGAAAAAGTTGGATTAAATCATTTTGTGCACGACAGATATAATACCTCAGTTTAAAAGTCGAACTCATCAGAATGAATAAGACATTTTAATTACAATACAAAAATATTTTTAAAAAATTGTTCAATCTTTATGTACGACCAGAAGGTGGAAATCACTAGAATGTTGATGTCACTATTTTCGATCTCCAAAGTAGCCGCGTAGCATGTGATGTCTAAAGCCAAAAATTGATCCACTGGTTTCCTGCTCCCACGTTGTAACAAGCGACAAAGATGGAAATTTTCTTTTAATTTTTTTGGATCTATCTCCTAGATTTCAATTTAAACGTGAACATTTATTATGGTACTCCTGGGGGCCGAGTATCCAGAGTCTTCGATCATCTTAAATCGTACGCAAATGCCAGTACAGTTTATTTGAATCCCAATCTCTACTAACGACCATTCTCTACCCTCTACCCTCTGTGTCTTCCATCATTATCGTCTATTGCATTTTTTGCAAGAGGAGTTGATCCATAACGAAGTTTTTTTTTTGAAAAATGTCCACATGCACTGAGAAATTCACCTGTTCAATACAGCCTGATATTATCTTTAGCAGGACTCAAGCTTACGTTCTTTCAAGCTTTAGTTGGGTGCATTAACATCGAGGAACTGTTATGACTTCATTACAAATTTCCAACAGTTTCGTAAGAACGGCTACAGCCCCAATGCCTAGTTGCGGGACTCACCGTCCGCCAATATCTCATCACCGCCGTATACCTTCAATCAACTATATCTTTCCAGTTATCTATTTTAGCTTACACATAAAAACCCGCAAAACTATTATCAGGAAATAACTTGAACTACAAATTACCGTGTATTCACACCGAACCGTGTATTCATTTTGTTGTGCGGTATCAAAATAAGAATGTTTTTGTATCTCAGAATCTTAAACATAATCTAGCGAAAAAACGAAAATAAATTATGTTTCTTTACGCAATGGAAGTGGATCATAGAATAAAATTGATATTGATTCTTAATATTTCGTTTTAGTACCATCGACATTTAAAAAAAAATTTGCATGTATGATAAATCGAGGTAAAAATTACGTTAAATCGAAATATGTTAAATCGAGGGTATGTTAAATCGTGAGTATGTTAAATCGAGGTATACCTGTACTTATTTACAATTTTTTTGCCTTTCTCAATAGAAAGGTATTGCAATTGCTCTGAAAACCGACTTTTTAACGGAGGCCCGGAGGGCCGAGTGACATATACCATTCGATTCAGTTCGTCGAGTTCGGCAAATGTCTGTGTGTGTATGTATGTGTGTATGTATGTATGTGTGTGTATGTGTGTGTGTATGTGACCAAAAATGTGACTCATTTTTCTCAGAGATGGCTGAACCGATTTTGACAAACTTAGTCTCAAATGAAAGGTGCAACGTTCCCATAGGCTGCTATTGAATTTCTAAAGGATCCGACTTCCGGTTCCGGAATTACAGGGTGATAAGTACGAACACGCAGAAAATGTCGATTTTAATAAATTCTGCAATGAATGTATACAGGTGAAAATTTTTCCAAAATATGACCACAACTGCTTCGATTTGTAGTATTAGGTCATTAACATCCATTCAAAGTCTATTTGGCCACATTGGCCACCATCATCGGTTCCGGAAGCCCCGGCGGAAGTATCTAAATTCAGAATAACAGTTACATCGGTTTCTCGGAGATGGCTAGACTGATTCGACTAAACTTGGCCTCAAATGAAAGGTATTGCGTCCCCGTAAATGACTATTTAATTTCATCCCGATCCGACTTCCGGTTCCGGAGTTACAGGTTGTGGCGTGCGATCACATAGCAAATTGTGATTCAAACCGATACTCCGATGAAAGCAAAAAAAGCAAAAATGGTCAAAATTTCGCTAAAATGTCTCTCAAACAACTTAAATTTGCTGTTCTAGGTCACCGACGGCCAACCAAACTTTCGTTGACTACATTGACCACCATAGACGGTTCCGGAAGTGCCCGGGAAAAGCGGCCATCTTTCAAAATTTACGAACTCACATCAGCTTCCCGGAAATGGTTGGGCCGATTTTCACAAACTTAGTCCAAAATGATAGCTATAATATCCCCATAGATGTCTATAAAATTTCGTACGGATCGCTTATATGGTTCCGGAAATATAGACTAAACCGTCCGGTCACATATGAAATTCCCATATAAGCCGGAACTCAATTTTTTTTTTTTCAAAGTGGGGACCTCATGAAATTTCAGAAATCGAATTCGTATTTTTGATGCCAAACATCTTTAAAATGCATGAAACGTCGAGATTTTATGTTATCTCGAAAAATTTTTTTTTTATAAAAATCGACTTTTTGGGACTTTGCCGATTTTGCACCTTTTTGCCTTTCTCATACAAAGAAAGGCTATGCAATCACAGTAGAAATCGACTTTTTAACCGAGGCCCGGAGGGCCGAGTGTCATACACCATTCGATTCAGTTCGTCGAGATCGGTAAATGTCTGTGTGTGTATGTGTGTGTCATTTAAACTCACACAATTTTCTCAGAGATGGCTGAACCGATTTTCGCAAACTTAGTTTCATCTGAAAGGTATAACGCTCCCATAAGCTGCTATTGAATTTTTAGTCGATCCGACTTCCGGTTCAGGAGTTACGGGTTGAAGAGTGCGGTCACACAGCAAATTCCCATATAAACTGGTACCACCATGATGTTAAAATGTTGTAAAACATATTAAAATTGATGTAACATTACTCTAGTTTGCGGGTCTGGATCACTAATGATCAATTAAAGCAGCTTTGACCACATTGGCCACCTATGACGGTTCATAACGCCCCCGGGGAACCCGCCAGGTTCCTAAGCTAATATCACACCCATTCCCCAACGAATTCTCTACCGATTTTTACAAACTTGATTTCAAATGAAAGATACAGTAATACCATTGACTGCAGCTGAATTTCATTCGATTCTGACTCTTGCTTCCGGAACAGGGGTGTTAGTAAGGATAAACTGGAATTTCCCATATAAATCGGTACAATCGTAATACCTCAGAGGCTAAAAACTATTGAAATGGTCACCAAATTACTTCTAATCGCAGATAAAGATCACTGATTGCCAATCAAACATTCTTTGAATATATTGTCCACTATCGACGATTCCGGAAGTCCGGAATTCCGGGCATATTCCACAATTAAAGTCACATCGGTTCTTCGGTGATGACTGAACCGATTTTCTCAAACCAAGTCTCAAATGGAAGGAAAAATATTCAGTTGAGCATTGCGTCGCCGCCCCTACCCCCCCCCCCCCCCCGCCTGGCCCTTACACCACCCTCCTTCATCACTCCCCTCCCCTTGGACCACCCTCACGCCCGCATTTCCTTCATCCACCCCGTATACCGAAATAAGATGAAGGATTTCTGACGCATCCTGATCCTCCACTACCACTCTACTAAACTCCCATTCCCTCCACTTTCAAACCCATTCCACCAACATTTCAAAATATAATCACATGAAGATAACATTGAATTCATGCTAATTAAGCTAATTAAATATTACTCTTTTGCCTTTCTCATATAGAAAGGTTATGCAATTGCTCCAAAAAACCGATTTTCCAACCGAGGCCCGGAGGGCCGAGTCTCATGTAACATTCGACTTAGTTCGCCGAGATCGCAAAATATCTGTGTGTATGTATGGGTGTGTATGTGCGGATTTGTTAACAAAATGTTCACATCGGTTTCTCGGAGATGGCTGAACCGATTTTTACAAACTAAGATTCAAATGAAAGGTATAATATTCCCATAGGTTGCTATTGAATTTCATTTTCAACTGACATCTTGTTCCGGATTACGAGTTGAAGAGTATGGTTACAAAACAAAATTTGTTGATTTGTCCACATCGGGTTCTCGGAATTTTCTGAACCGATTTTGACAAACTTGATTTTAAATGAAAGGTCCATCAGCTGCTGTTGAATTTTGTGTGGATCCGAGTTCTGGTTCCTGAATTACAGGGTGATACGTACGATCACGCAGCAAATCCCGGTTCTAACGTATTCTGCGATGAATGTAAAAAGGTGATTTTTTTTCCAACAACTGTTGAATTTGTAGATCCAGGTCACCAACAGTCATTCAAAGTCTGTGTGGCCACACTGACCACCATCGACGGATCCGGAAGCATCCAAATTCAGAATAACGGTTATATTGATTTCTCGAAAATGGCTAGACCGATTTGATCAACTTAGTCTCAAATGAAATTTGTGGCGTCCCCAGAAACTGATATTAAATTCCATCTCCATCCGACTTCCAGCTCCGGAGTTACGGGTTGTGGAGTGCGATCACATAGAATACTCCGATTCAAACCGATACCGCGATGAATGCAAAAAGGTGCTCTTATATATACTTACCAAGTGTAATAAGAATGAAAGACATTTCCATAATGTTATATTGTACGAACCAGCTATTAAATCATAGTTTGGAGAAATAAGAAAAGCACAATTGCACCTCTAGGTGGATTAAAACAGGTTTTTTCTTTATGCTATATTTCACCCTAAGGAGGAAAATTTTCTTATTTACAATGGAAATTATTTTTCCAAAATTGACATTTTTGTATTTTTTAATAGTTCTAAGTAATTTATGCGGACTGTCATTTGAGGAATTTGAAAATTTAAATTTTTAGATTTTTTGCTATTGGCAGTAAAAGTTAACCATGTGGGTTACCCCAGTACTAGCTGGCGTCCAAAAGGGACTAGTCCCACATTGTGTTTTATGCAAATTCGAGTTTTCTCCTTCTTTTTCCGAGGTTTCAAGAAAAAATTGTCCCTCGATTTGCCATCAGTAAATGTAATGTTGTAGCTTACATAACTCGATATAATACTGTTTTTAGTTTGATTGCAATGTGAGTTAACGTTTTGGCCCAAACAGTCGTTCCTGAAGGTGAGTGCCGCTCACATAATTGCTATGTACGGCTATTTTCTATCCAATATAGATTTCTTGCGTGAATGTATATTGTTAAACGTAATTTTTCGAAAATTCCAGTGAAAATGTCATGTCGCTACATTGAAAGTTGACCGAGCAATAAGAGATCAAGAGAAAAACGGTACATTGTGTTCGGAAAATTAAATAAAAACGTGGAATCAATTATTATCTTCCGTTATGTAGTTAAGGTGTCTTCGGAAAAGTTGATGTATGGCATCTAACGTTTTATTTGGTTGAATCATACTAGTTCGGAATTCAGTCGCTAGGGCGCTCATCAATTTTTAATAAAGCTATATAGAAATGTGGTGTCTTCGAGAAAATTGTAGGTTGTAGGTTCTATCATTTTCAATATCATGGTGTTCCTAAAACCGTTATTAATAAAAAATGACCATAAATTTGTCATACGGCATTCGAAAGATACAGTATCCAAGCATCTTCTCAGTGAATTTCAAAATGATCCATCGAGGGATTCGAGAGAAATTGCAATTTGAAGTTTTATGACACGTTTCATAAGGCTACCAGCAAACACCCACGGGTTTGGTCCTATCTCTACAAACAAAAATTTTTTTTGTCTACTTATTTAGTACATGGCATTCGAAAGATATAGTAATCAAGTATATCTCCTGAAAGTTTGAAAATATTTCATTGACGGAATCGAAATTTATAACGGTTTGGATGTGGTATGTGGTCATAGATGGGTTTTCTACCAGACTTCAAGCGTGAATCCATGTTTGTCCATTGACTATTTAGATCGTTTATACGTGCCACGGTTTCTAAAGGAAAACCTGACCATTTAATTACATAAATATAATGTACAAAAGGTGTTATTTATATGGTACACTGAAAAAATATGACAATAGGGTTGTCTACCAAACGTTAAATATAATGTGTAAATTAAAAAAATGGATAAAAGTCGGAATGTTTACTTCAAAAGGCCATATTTCAATGGTTTGTTGACCGATTCTAATTATTTTTTCATTATTGAACAAGTAGACGTTTCATCGTTAATTTTCATTAAGAAGAATATAAAATAGAGTTGCCTACTTCAAACAATAGACAACATAATTATCCTCAATTATATGTATTTTCACTATTTAGTGAATATCTTTATATTCAAAACGATGACCTATCCATTAATTGAATACAACGAACGCAAACTACAAATGATGGAAAAATAAAACCATAAATTTAAAAAATATGAAGGTATTTGCTGATTCAGATCAATTAATGTTATGATACGGTTTTTGTTGGAAATTTTGTACAATCGCTGGTTGGGTTGACAGATGATTTCTCAGCGATGAAACTACTCTACTCCGACTGCCAGTTCTCCGGCGACGGAATTTTCCTGGGTACCAATGGGTAAGTGAGCTTCCAGCTTCGCTTCGATCTACTCGATACAGATCCAGTGGTGGATCTAGCCCGCTCACGAGCTACCCAATAGAGTGTCGAGATCAATCCGGCGATTCCAGGTGGAGCGTTGCATCCGGTACATCGGCGCCTCGACGACCCACAACCGGTCTAATCTACTCCGATGAAGAGTTTCCCGAAGACGGAATTTCTCCCGAACACGTATTGTTGTTTCAAGGCGGTTTTCTAGCCGGCAGTGCTACTTTGATGACTCCTTCGCCACTTGCAGTGCAGCCTGAAGAGTATAGGCGTCACTACTCTGATGACAGCGTTCCAAGTATGTTCGTCGTGAGACACCTCTTCGATAATAATATGGACTATCACGAAGGACAAGTTCTTTGAATCTATGGACTTCGAAATCCACGTATTCGGGTGCCATCTGCCTATTCACACACTCCGGACAAAGTGGTGATGAATAGCCTGCCGGCTCTAGAAAGACCGCCCAGTGTCCCAATACATGATGCATCCGTCCGAATCTGTAATCCTTACCGTTGATTCCCGATACCGGAAACTGAAAGTTTGATATCTTACCCACCCCCCCCCCCCTCCCTGTCCACCCCCTCTTCTCTGTCTCTGATACACAGATGTAAGACTTTACACTCCACCCCCCTTCTCCCTCTTGAATATCTTCGCAAAACTTAAGTGCCCTCCTGCCCTCTAGTTTTATTTGATCAATATATAATCTCGTTAAAAAATGCCCAACAGTACCAATACTTAAAAATAACCCTAATTAATCCCCCCTAATCTTAATAAAATTGAACCACTCCCTCTAGTTATTTCTAGTTTTAATATGTAAAATGTTAATAATTAATTGCTCTAATAGTCTCCCCGCTAAAAATCCTAAAGTGCATTACTATACAAAAACACAAAAATGACCTCCTAATCTTATGAATATTATATTATCCCCTCTTGTATATGTATAGGTTAGCTGTGAAATTTCTTTGGTTTCATTATATAAAAACAAAATATTATTTAAATGTGTAACCCATTCAAAACGTGTGGAATTCAAAACGTATAACAAAGAAAAAATGGCACCTTTAAGCTAACGCAAACGTGCCTTATCAAATAAACGAATTGAAAAAAAGTGCTGATGAATCATATCTAAACCGATACAGCTATTTCCGCGTTGTTCTGCTCTTCTTCGGTCAACAAACCATTGAGATATGGCCTTTTGAAGTAAATATTCCAACTTTTATTCATTTTTTTAGTTTTCACATTATATTTAACGTGTGTTAGACAACCCTATTTTCATATTTTTTCAGTGCACCATATAAATAACACTTTTTGTACATTATATTTATGTAATTTAATTGTAAGGTTTTCCTTTAAAAATCGCAACACGTATAAACGATCTAAATAGTCAATGTACAAACATGGATTCACGCTTGAAGTCTGGTAGAAAACCCATCTATGACCGCATACCACATCCAAATCGTTATAAATTTCGATTCCGTCAATGAAATATTTTCAAACTTGCAGGGGATATACTTGATTACTATATCTTTCGAATGCCATGTACTAAATAAGTAGACAAAAAAAATTTTGTTTGTAGAGATAGGACCAAACCCGTGGGTGTTTGCTGGTAGCCTTATGATACGTGTCATAAAACTTCTCTCGAATCCCTCGATGGATCATTTTGAAATTCACTGAGAAGATGCTTGGATACTGTATCTTACGAATGCCGTATGACAAATTTATGGTCATTTTTGCCTTTCTCATATAGATAGGTTATGCAATCACTCTGAAAAACAGCAATTTAATTCCGGCCCGGAGGGCCGTGTGTCATATCCCATTCGACTCAGTTCGTTGAGATCGGAAAAAGTCTGTATGTGTGTGTATGTGTGTGTATGTGTGTGTATGTATATGCGAATGTGTCAAATAATGTCACTCATTTTTCTCAAAGATGGCTGGACCGATTTGCCCAAACTTAGTCTCAAATGAAAGGTGCAACCTTCCCATCGGCTGCTATTGAATTTTGGATCGATCGGAATTCTGGTTCCGGAATTACGGGTTTAAGAGTGCGGCCACACAAAAATTTTTCATATAAACTATAGGAAAAATTAGAATTTTTATTTTTGATGCTAAATATCTTCAAGGTGCATGAAACGTCGAGATTTGATGCAAACTCGAAAAAAAATTTGACGACGATTCACTTTTTTGGATTTTGGCACATTTTTGCCTTTCTCATATAGAAAGGTGCAATCACTCTGAAAAACGTCCCCCCCCTAATTTTTTTTTGACTCGCGTAAGGTTTCTGGATTTTAACAGGGGTGTAGTTGATGGTTTAAGGAGAGGGGTCACACCCCCCTCTACTGTTCACTCCCCTCCCTTAAAAATCTCCTTAAATCACCCCTCAGACCCCTCCCCTTCAACCCCATCTTTAAACCACCACTATATCACAAAGCATACCAATTTAAGTTGGGGAGTCGTTCGTTCATAGAACTTTCGCCCTCCTCACATACCCACCCCCGCATGACAAAATGAGTTAGCAAGCAGATTGCATTGATCTAATGCTGATTAACGTATGCGGAATAAAATTTGGAAAAAATTCAAAAGGCAATTTTTTTGTAGAAAATCATTCATTAAATGTTCTCTCTATATGAAAACATTTGTCACCTTTTTAACTTAATGTAAAAAAATTTGAGCTCATTCGAGAAGCTTTACGACAGTTTGCAGGAACTTTTTGCAAAGGAGTTGAAAAAATTGATGTTGGCCTATTTTTAATTTCTTTCTTAATTTTGTGTGGATGTTTAACGACTGTGAAGATTGATTTTCTGGTAACGAGTTTCGGCTTAGCAGTCAATAAAACAGCAAAAACGACGTATTGCTTCAATATCCGGAATTCAGGATATTGAAGCAATACGTCGTTTTTGCTGTTTTATTGACTGCTAAGCCGAAACTCGTTTCTTAATTTTGATTATCATTTTTGTTAGTTATATGTCGAAAGTTATGAGCATTTACTCTCTGCTTCATATTATCCCAGAAAAACCTCATTTGGACGCAGTTGTGGTATATTTGGAGGGATATCAGCCTTTTGTACAAAATATATAAAATATATAATCCTCCAATGCGCCATATTTCGCAACTTGTAGGACCTACAAAGTGAGTATCTTCGAAAGATATGCTTATAAACCTGACATAAAACTTTGTTAGAGACACCATCTTTCTATCTCGTTCCATTAAAAAGTTGATTACAGCACCGTTGTAGCGACTGAATTCCGATCTAATATGAAATGATCAAATAAAGCGCTAGAAGCCATGCATCAACTTTGCCGAACACCATAACTCTAAAACGAAAGATCAAGAAAGGGCGTGTGAATTGTGGTTTACCCCCTTTTGGACCCAAAGTACCCCCGGGATTAACCCTTCGAACTTTGAAAATGCTCGTGAATTGAAAGGTAGTTCATATAATGGTCTTATTTTTGCTCGATAACATAAACCAAAGAATTTCTAATGAAATCGTGTATTTTAACAATAAAAACAACGTTAATTTGGAAGTGCGGAAGTTTTTAGCCCCTTTTGGACGCCAGCCATTCAATTGATACTGAAACTTTCACAATTAAAACAACACACATTCAAAAAAAATCACCCAGAATTTAAATATAAAATGCCTAATGGAAAAATAGTTTCAGCTATTTCAAAATAATGCCATTTGATTCCGTAGCCCTTTATCTTACATCTTTCGAGCAGTTCCAGTGTTGACACCCCGTTATACATTATATTCCACAGTGTTGGGTCGAGTATGACGGCCTGAGGTACTCCCGCTAATCGACCTCTCGAAGCTTCGCTGATATCTTCGGGACTGTCCAATTTGACCGTCTAGTTACCCCTTGAAAATACCGAAAATACTTCCCATGTTTCATCGAACGAATAATCGCTATGGAGCTGAGTCTATCCGAAATGAATAAGTAATGGTTTGTGGATAAAGTGTCAATAATCCCTACGCTTCCGTCGCACCTCTTTATTTGCTCACGAGTTTTCCGCAGCTCCGGAGCCTCATTTGATTCGTGAACCATTTAACTCTCGACTCATGCTTTTCGTCTTCATCTATTACATCGCCATTTACCTCCTGTCTCAGTGAGCCATAGCTGCTGATTCCATTTAACTTCTATTTCGGTGTGACTTGCAGCTCTCAGTCTTTTTCCGAGCTACTCGGGTAGTCCCCGGCAGTGAACTCACTCTACTCAGACTGAAAATTCCCTGAGGCGGAATTTCTCTCGTTACTTTCTTCCTTCAACTCCTTGCTCTTCCTTGAGTACTATTGCTCTTAATATTGAAAAATTTGTCCACGCGCGGTGGTGAATCACCCTACAGTGAATTCCCAGGCGGTAAATTTCTCCCGATACCAATTTTCGTTTCCGTGAACCATTTAGCTCCCCCATTCTTCCTGATCTACTGGGTATAGTCCCGGCGGTGGACCTTGCGTACTCAACGGGCCAGTCAGTAGGTGCCGCTTGTGCTTGTCAACGTCGTCCGGTTTCGCATTGAGTTCAGTGTAGCAGCCTAGACCGGTTCGCCTGGAGCCGTCTTGCTCCGACGTTTGGCATGATCCCTGCCAGTACGTTAGTTGTTTTCGCTGCCTTCTCGCATACATAGTAAACATGTGTAATACATCTAATCACCTATCTCTAGCTCATTCAAATTAACTACCTCGGCTCGGTACATGCCTTAGCGAAACCGTCCATATGGTTCGCATGTGTCGTGAACGCCGAGAAACACCCAGCTAAAGCAAAATATATTCAATTGTTTATTGATAGAACCTTTCGCTTTACAAGCATTTTTCCCTACGTCCAGCTATCTATGGGCACACACCCTCTGCCCGAGTAGCGACCAATTCTAGGTAGCCTTTCTGTCTCTCTCCAATTGGCTTTACTCAGAATAACCAAAAATACAAACATGTCGCGCAACATGCCAGCGCATATAAAATAAGCCTTGGGAATTAATAAAAGAACATTCTTAGTCTTACCTTATACACAGCGAGCAATCCTTACCTTCGAAAAACCAAAGGTAGCCAAAAGCTACCAGATGGCGACCGTGAAAAAGAAAAAAGTGAAAACGGTGCAAACCAACAAACGAAAAACTCAGTTGCATGAAATCGAGCAAGGGTGCCACAGAAAAATAGCCTCTAACTGAATAATATACTTGGAAATGTGAATGTATCAATTTTGAACAGGAGTGATAAAAGTTCGTTATAAGGATGTTTACGAGAAGTTAAAGTTGATCCTGAACGTGATCGGTTTGTTGATGTCATTCTTTTTGAACTATGAATCGAGAAAAGCTCGATTCCGAACAAGTGACGTTTTGAAATAACTGGTTATACCTGGATATGGACATTCAAGTGCTTGACAGTGGCAACAAATTCAGACTACTGATTGGTGATCGATAAGCATGCAAGTTTGCTTTTGACAATGAAACAAACGTGTGAAATCATCCACACCGAAGAAGAATTAGTGCCACACAGAGAACTAGTGCCACGTAGAGATTGACTAATCATGACCCAAGGAAACGGAGACACCCGCATAACACCATGAGGAAGTGAAGCAGCTGTACGGCAACAGTTTGGTAACGATGCCTACACACCCGCCACAGGCCCACGAGTTGTTACAAATTAATTCGACACGTAGCAGTACCTCTCCCTACTCGGACGGTTTGGGTGCATGACTGTCGGAGAGTAACGGTGATACTAGCAACAGCAGCAGAATCCGGAGGTAAGAGTTCGATGAACAGAAAACGCTGTTTTCTTTCCAATGCATGAAATACAGATGTCACCGGAGAAGATGTAAATCAAGATTCATTAAAACCTAGGCTAAAATTGTCAAAAAAATATATATGTATAAAATCATGGTTAGCACCATACAGTTTTTTTCGCTTGCAAGTATAGATCAAGTTTAGAATGCACATAAATTAGAGATAAAACAGACAAACAGATAGACAAGTTAACATACGCATTTGTTTTTGCGTATTCATGCAAAGGTTACGAGAAATAGACTCGCACCTTTGCAGGATACAGCTAAATTTAAATAAGAGCAAGGGCAGGGCTAGAACCCTACAAGGTATTCTAGAGAAAAAGGAAGAAATTTCCGATCTCTATAATGAATACAAAAGCAAATTAAATAAATTAAAACATCGGATATCGCACGAAGAGTGGAACATCGAATGCGATAAGTTTCTAAATTTAAAAACAAAGTACCAAGCATCATTAGAGATCTTGGATACAACAACAATATTAAAGAAAACTACTTTAAAAACTCTAGCTAAAACAGCCATATTTTGCAGACGGCTATCGGCAGGTAAACCAAAAATGCCTGACTTTGATATTAAAACTGCGACAGCCATCGTACAAAAGTACGATGGAACTGCTGACGAGTTGGAGGCATTTATCGACTCGGCTCAGTTACTAAAAGAAATGACATCGGCAGAACATATGCCGATGGCAATAAAATTTCTTAGAACTAGATTAACGGGTAAGGCAAGACTTGGCCTACCCATTAACTTAGTATCAATTGATGCACTTACAGCGGATGTAAAAGCCCGCTGTGCATCAATCAAAACCCCAGATGAAGTTCTCGCTAAATTGAAATTTTCACAACAGCGAGGACCTCTCAACAAATTTTGTGATGAAGTAGAAGAATTAACACTTCAACTGCAAAACACTTATATAGAAAGGCAAATTCCAGGTGATGTAGCAGCTTCAATGGCTACAAAAGCTGGAGTTAATGCCCTAATTCACGGTTTAAAAAACCATGAAACACGTATTATACTTAAAGCAGGAAATTTTTCCTCAATAAAAATAGCCACACAAAAAGTATTGGAGAACTCGGAGCACGAAAGCCACAGCGTACCAAATGTACAAATTATGCATTTCCGGCACCGTCAACACTACGATCGTGTTGACAACACACGAAATTATCGTGGCAATACACGTGTTAGAGATTTTGATAGGCGACGTCCCAATGCACAAACTAACCGATATAACACATATGGTAACATGCAGCACTATACTCCTAATAATACACAAGCTAACCGATTTAGCACAAACGGGGACACGCAGCAATTTTACCAAAACAATAACAGAGGACGAGGAAGAAATAATTCGACTCCTCAGCATAACAATTACCGCAGTAAGCAAGGTCAGGGACGATATATATATATATATGTCACTGACTCAGCACCAAGCAGCCTACCTGATCAACCAACAGCGGACCTGATCCAACCACCGCCCACCCATCTTTTTTTAGGAAACGGGCAGTCTACACATTAAACGTAGCTGCCTCGAATTTCATAAAGCTCAAATTGAACAATTCGAGCAAGATGTGCACTTTCCTGGTCGACTCAGGAGCTGACATATCACTCATTAAAAGCGAATGTATCTTGCCAGGTACAAGCATAGATACAACTCGCAAATACAAACTAAAAGGGATTATTCCTGGTGAACTGCAGAGCCATGGAATTACCAAATGCATCTTTTACATGCAAGACACACCTATTGAGGGTACTCTGCATATAATTAACGATGATTTTCCTATACCAACCGATGGTATTATTGGAAGAGATTTTTTGGCAACATACCGATGCTCGATAAATTATGATGCATGGTTGCTGTCAATGCATGTACATAACATAAATATAGATATACCTATACACAATAATCTAGGTGGCTCAACCTGGTTACCAGCTAGAGCAGAAACATATAGAATAATTAATAATTTTAATCCAGAAGGAGACGTTGTGTTAATTGCCTCAGAGATCGCTCCTGGAGTATTTAGCAGCAACGCAATTGTAAATAAAGAATCTCCTTATATAAAGATTGTAAATACCAATAACGAACCCGTTTTAATCAAACATTTGTTACCACAATATGAACATTTAACCAATTTTCAATTGGCGACGATCAGCGAAACTGATTCTCGGAATATTAAACGAAATGATGCTCTCCAAGAGGAGCTCAATTTAAAAAAATTTTCGGCATCTGCAAAAGATAGCCTTATTAAATTATGCAATAAGTATAACGATATCTTCCACCTAAAGGACGACACACTATCTGCAAACAATTTCTATAAACAAAAAATACACCTGAGTGACAAATCACCAGTATATATAAAAAATTATAGAAACGCGCATAGCCAGCGTGAAGAAATGTGCCGTCAAGTGGACGACTTAATCAAAAATGATGTGATAGAACCATCTGTTTCTAATTATAATTCACCCATTATGCTTGTTCCAAAGAAAACAACTAGCACAGAAAAGAAATGGAGACTAGTTGTAGATTTTCGGCAACTAAATAAAAAATTACTAGCCGACAAATTTCCTCTACCAAGAATTGACGACATTCTTGACCAACTTGGCAGAGCAAAGTATTTCTCTACTCTAGATCTACAGTCCGGTTTCCACCAAATAGAAATCGAGAAAAAATCTAGAGAATTCACCGCATTCTCCTTACAGGAACGCGGACATTTTCAATTTAAACGATTGCCATTCGGACTCAATATTAGCCCGAATAGCTTTCAACGCATGATGTCAATCGCACTTAGCGGACTAGGTCCCGAGTGCGCATTTCTCTATATTGACGACATCATAGTCATCGGTTGTTCAATCAACCATCATCTTGCAAACTTGGAAAAAGTTTTTCAGAAATTAAGAAACCACAATTTAAAATTAAATCCATCCAAATGTAATTTTTTTCGAGCTGACGTAACTTATTTAGGTCACCACATTTCTGAAAAAGGAATTCAGCCAGATAAATCCAAATTTGATACGATCTGCAACTACCCTATACCTAAAAATGCAGATGACGTACGACGATTCGTCGCGTTCTGTAATTATTACAGGCGTTTTATAAAAAATTTTGCTCAGATAGCAAACCCTTTGAACAAATTATTAAGGAAAAACACTACCTTCGTTTGGAATATTGAATGCCAAAATGCATTTGATATGCTTAAAAATCAACTAATTTCCCCAACAATTTTACAATTTCCTGATTTTAACAAAGAATTTGTTCTAATAACAGATGCTTCCAAAATTGCATGTGGTGCTATCCTAGCACAAACATATGACAATATTGAATTACCAGTAGCATTTGCCAGCAGAACCTTCACGAGAGGCGAAGCAAATAAATCTACTGTAGAACAAGAGTTAACAGCCATACATTGGGCTATTAACTATTTCCGACCATATTTATACGGACGAAAATTCACTGTTAAAACTGATCATCGACCGTTGGTCTATCTTTTTTCAATGAAAGAACCATCATCTAAATTAACTAGAATGAGACTAGACCTAGAGGAATTCAGTTTTACGGTACAATATGTACAAGGTAAAATGAATGTAGGTGCTGATGCTCTTTCTAGAATAAATATCGACTCTGAAAAATTAAAACAATTAAATGTATACGTGGTGCAAACTAGAGCAAATACTCGCAAACAAACAAATTCAAATATAGACGCGATATCGAATGATGCTGAGCCCGATCAACTCAAAATCTACGAGTCGCTAAACAATGAAGAGGCATATAACCTCCCAAAATTAATGTTAACACAAGAAAACAACAAAATCCATATACAAATCATGGATAAAAGCTACAAGAGGGAATTGACTCCAGCGTTAACAGTCCCTAGCAAGCTATCAAAAAACCTAGGTCACATTTTACAAAATGTGGAATTACTGGCAAACAATAAAAAAATTACCACTTTAGCTCTAGCGCTAAATAGTGAGATTCTTAAGGATATGAATATTCAAGATTTTAAAGATAAAGGCCAACAAATATTGAAGAATGTATCAATAATTCTATATACTCGCCAGCAAATAATAGAAAATCCTGAAAAACAAAAAGCAATTATCAAAGCCAACCATGACACACCGATAGGCGGTCATGTTGGATCATATCGATTATATAAAAAACTTCGTTGCCAATACTATTGGCCAAAAATGAAAATACACATAAGAGAATATGTAAAAAATTGCCTAAAATGTAAACAGAATAAACATACTTACAAAACTAAAGAAAACCTCATACATACTCCTACACCTACTAAAGCACTAGATAGTATCTCAATAGACACAATCGGTCCATTTTCAAAATCAAACAGTGGTAACCGATATGCCATAACAATACAATGCGATCTGTCAAAATATGTAATAATCCAAGCGATTACTGATAAACAAGCAAATACGCTAGCAAAGGCACTTGTCGAAAATTGTATCCTTGTATATGGCGCACCCAAATTAATTAGAACAGATCAGGGAACAGAGTACAAAAATGAAGTATTCTTACACATGAATAAATTGTTAAATCTCAACCATCAGTTTTCTACAGCATACCATCCAGAAACAATTGGAGGTTTAGAGAGGAATCACCGTTGTCTGAATGAATACGTAAGACAGTTTATCAATCACGCCCAAACGGACTGGGATGATTGGCTGCCTTACTATGCGTTCTGTTATAACACGACACCTCACACAAACCACCAATACACACCATTTGAATTAGTATTTGGTAAACAGGCAAACATCCCACAAAATCTCATGTATTCCGAAAACACTCACACACAACCCATATACAATTTTGACCAATACCACGCAGAACTAAAATACAAACTACACTTAGCAGCACAAAAAACAAAAGCAATATTAGATAATACAAAGCAAATACGAAACTTAAGTCAAGAGAAAATAAGTAACCCAATTGATGTAAAACCTCTAGATAAGGTAATGTTGCAGAACGAAAATAGAAGAAAGTTAGATAAAGTATACCAAGGCCCGTACACAGTTATTTCAATTCAGCATCCAAATATTACCATACAAGAAGATACCACAGGTTTAAAACAAATTGTTCACAAAAACAGGATAATCAGATTATAAAAAAAAAAAAAAAAAAAAAACACATACCACAAATGTACATCCAAAATATAAAAGCTATCTGGAGAGAAGCAAAAGCTACAAGTTTTTTTCGAATAATTTCACTTAGTTACATTATTCTTCCAAAAGGAGGGTGGTGTAATACATCTAATCACCTATCTCTAGCTCATTCAAATTAACTACCTCGGCTCGGTACACGCCTTAGCGAAACCGTCCATATGGTTCGCATGTGTCGTGAACGCCGAGAAACACCCAGCTAAAGCAAAATATATTCAATTGTTTATTGATAGAACCTTTCGCTTTACAAGCATTTTTCCCTACGTCCAGTGCTATCTATGGGCACACACCCTCTGCCCGAGTAGCGACCAATTCTAGGTAGCCTTTCTGTCTCTCTCCAATTGGCTTTACTCAGAATAACCAAAAATACAAACATGTCGCGCAACATGCCAGCGCATATAAAATAAGCCTTGGGAATTAATAAAAGAACATTCTTAGTCTTACCTTATACACAGCGAGCAATCCTTACCTTCGAAAAACCAAAGGTAGCCAAAAGCTACCAGACATGGATGCTTTAGTTGAACCGATCGTCGATTACCACACCTAGGTGATTTAGCGTGCGCATCGATGGTATTGAGTGTTCGCCGACGCTGATCACGACACCTTGATTTTTTCCGGTATCACTACCTCCGTCTTGTGGTGAGTCGCCTGCAACTTGACATCAACCATCCAGATTTCCAGGACGCTTATTGTCTCCACCGTCAACATCTCCACCTCCTCCAGGGTCTCGACGGTTATTGTCAGGCCAACGTAATCTGCAAAGCCGACGATCTAAATTCACCTGGACAGTTCCAGTGTTAACATTCCGTTGTACATTATATTCCAGCGCGTGGGCCAAGTGCCCTGAGGAGTATCACCGTGGTCCTAATCGACCTCTGGCCCATGTTCGTTTTTCTTAGAGCAAAACTCGGTTCAGAAAGTAACTTTTCAGAACCTTGCACAGATAGTCCGGAACCCGCATGCTGTGCAGCGCTACGGCGATAGCCACCCAGCTGACACTTCTAAACGCGTTCTTCACGTCGATCGTTAACACGGAACAATAGCGTTTTCCCCTTCTCGTTTACTTCGGTGCTTTCTCCGCGCTCACGATGACTGTGTCGATGGCGTCCACCGTCGATATCCCTTTCCGGAATCCGAACTGCCTCTACTATAGTCCATTCTCACTTTCAGCGTAGGTCGTCAGCCTGTTGAGGATGACCCTTTCCAGAAGTTTACCAAGACATCCAGCAGGCATGTTGGCTGATACGATGCTGAATCTCCTTGTGTAGGCATGTAGGCTGATACGATGCTGAATCCCTGGTTTTGCAGCAACACTAGCTTCTGGATCTTCCATCTATCCGCGAAGTAGCCATCGTCCAGGCATTTCTGTAGGACTATCCTGAACTTGTCCGGAAACGCCAGCATCGCGGTCTTCAGTGCCACGTTGGGGATACCGTTTTCGTAACGGGAGCTTTCTTCGCATTCAGCCCTATCAACTGGCGTTCGTCCGACTAACGAGTCTGTTAGTGCGTCCAGTATCTGATTGTACTGTTCTAGTGTCCATCTCGGAGGAGCATAGCACCTACAGACGAATACACCGATGATTCCGACGATCACAAAGCATTTGTGTGTGTTATCCATCATCTCTTGGACAGAAAAACCACCCATTACTTGAATTGCAAGCATCTCTGCACTATCCACCACCCAGTTACCGTTATCGGGAGGAACATGATACACCTCTGAAATAATTGCAACGTCGCCCTTCGTTTCTGTTGTTGACTGACATAACAGTTGCTGTGCTATTTCGCAATAATTGAGGTTAAGCTGGGCTATCCCAATCATCATTGGCTTGCCTTCGCCTTTTTGTGCTCTGGACATAAGAAGCATCATTCGTGCAGAGCAAGCACTTCGGTTGCTTTGTGCAGTCACTAGCAATGTGTCCTTTCTCCCCACATTTTCTGCACAGATCAGATGTGTCCACGTACGATCACGCAGCAAATCCCGATTCTAACGAATTCTGCGATGAATGTAAAAAGGTGAATTTTTCCAAAATGTAAACACAACTGTTGAATTTGTAGATCCAGGTCACCAACAGTCATTCAAAGTCTCTTTGGCCACACTGGCCACCATCGACAGATCCGGAAGCATCCAAATTCAGAATAACGGTTATATTGGATTCTCGAAAATGGCTAGACCGATTTGATCAACTTAGTCTCAAATGAATGGTGTTGCGTCCCCAGAAACTGATATTAAATTCCATCTCCATCCGACTTCCGGCTCCGGAGTTACGGGTTGTGGAGTGCGATCACATAGAAAACTCCGATTCAAACCGATACCGCGATGAATGCAAAAAGGTGCTCTTATATATACTTACCAAGTGGAATAAGAATGAAAGACATTTCCATAATGTTATATTGTACGAACTATGATTTAATATCATAGTTTGGAGAAATGAGAAAGGCACAATTGCACCTCTAGGTGGATTAAAACAGGTGTTTTTCAATTTAATATTAATGTGGCTGTTTTTTCTTTTACAAAGGTATAGAACTCGAATAATGATTTCTATTCTTGTATGTAGTTGTCATGTCGTGTATAATAAAAATGTAATATATACATTTGGAAGCTTATAATGAATATAAACAACGCAAAAATTCTCGTGTTCATGTTTGAGAAGACACAATTGCACCGCTAGGTGGATTAAAACAGGTTTTTTCACTTGTTTCTGTTCGTTGATAATTCGAAAAATTGATGAAAATGAGCGAGAAATATATATTTTCACCACTCAGTAACCAGAACTACCAAGTATGGAAAACGCGCATCGAAATGCTGCTAAAGCGCGAGGAGCTGTGGAATGCTGTGGCAGGGATAAAACCGGAACCGGTTACAACGGCCTGGACGAAGGCCGATCAGAAGGCTTTGGCGACTATTGTTCTTTATGTCGAGGATAGTTAAATTTGGTTCGAAATGCTGTATCTACTCAAGCGGCATGGAATCAACTTAAAGAGTTTCATGAAAAGGCGACGATGACGTCACGAGTCTCATTACTACGGCGCATTTGCAGCTTGAACATGGATGAAGGAGGTGACATAGAGAAGCATTTGTGTGATGTCGAGGAGCTATTCGACCGACTGGATTGTGCGAGTCAGAAACTAGAGAATCCGTTAAAAATAGCGATGATATATCGCAGTCTTCCTGAATCGTATAATAGTTTGGGACGGCACTGGAAAGCCGGCCGGATGCTGACCAGACTATGGAGCTTGTAAAGCAAAAACTATTCGATGAGCAGCAGCGGCGAGTAGAACGGGGTGTTGACACTGGTGAAAAAGCTATGAAAGTTCCGAAACTATGTCGGCAGGAGTTGGCGAAGGAGCGACAAAGTGTTTTGATGGCCAAGGAAAAATGATTGATATTCTATTTAAAGGTGTGCTCTACGTGCCTAATTTGGATAGTGGATTATTATTCGTACATAAGCTGACGCAGAAGGGGTTGAGGATAGAGTTTAATGCAGATCGATGCGATATCGTGAAGGCTACTGGACGTATTGTTGCAGTGGCGGAACTAACGGACAACATGTATGTACTGAAAGAAGTAAACGGAAAGCTGAACAAGAAAGTTCGACGATCGGAGAGTTGTTTGCACGTGTGGCATGATCGGTTTGAGTCACGAGATCAGACGAAGTTGGATGGCTCAAATAATATCGTAGAGTCAGGATTCGGAAATATTGGTATTGCGCTTCAGGAGGAGCCAAATGAATCACAAAAGTTTCCAGATAAACAAATGGCGGATATTGAGGAACAAGTGGACGGCTTGATCTGTAGAAAATCAGGAGTGTTTCTGAAACAATTTGACGTTGATACCACGGTAGTGTCGGGCACCGTCGATATAAAAGTGGAGAGAGGCGAGACTTGTATTGCAAGCCCCACACGTTTTCTTAGAGCTGTGACGAATGAAAATTATTTGAAAGCGAAGATGATGATAATGTGTTGTGGCTTATTAATTTTGTTAACCATTAGTAGTTTTGGGCAAACCGGAGTAGATTTTACAGAAATCTACATTTTATTTGCTTGCGTTGTAGGATACAAATACGGTGATGCAGAAATATTTAGCTGCATCGGTCGAGCAATAACAAGTGTAATAGACTTTGTCAATGTTTATGTAAGTTATCTAATTGAGGAGAAATATTAAGGAGGAGTGTTGGCAGTGTAAAAGTTGGAGTAATATTTATACCTGGCGCCACTGGACAACCTAGTTGTCAGCAGACAGAGAAAGCAAAATGTACCATCCATTCCACTGTAGCATTAGCTTGAATAAACACGTTCACGATTTGCGTCCCGAGTTTCTTTCACATATCACGCGTTGTTCCGACGTTGTTCCGGTCATTCGGTGTACTGTGCTGCCTGTTGGTTGTTGCCTCTGAGTTTATCTCCAAGAATTTAGGACTACACACAAAAGGTAACAAATCGTATCCCCTACGGAATCTATTACACAATTGTTTTGATTATTTCCCAACAAATCGCGCAAAAATCTGTTTGTTCCGTACAGCACTGCGCAAATAATTGACGTTGGAAAAACAATCGGCAATTTCAGTTGCCAAACACTTAGAAATGATCGAAGCATTTTTCCGTCAATGTCACTTTTCTGATTAAAATTTTTGTAGGTATTTTTTTGCTTCCATCCAACTGGTCAGTTTATTTGTTTTATCGTACATTTTTTGGATATTATAGAAAATAACTAAGTTATTTTCCAAAGCACGAAATGGAAATTTCAAGTGTAATTCTTCTGAGAACGATTTTGTGATCCTAATAAGGACCGTTTGTTGTGAATATTATTTCGCCGTTTCCTTGCCAATAATAATGTGACTTCTGTAAACGTCTAGTGATGGAGGCAATTTTGAGAGCGCCTTTGTTTGCTGCTGCTAACGCGGAGTATTCCTTCCAGGAACTAACGAAGCGAGTCGCCGGCGACAAGCGAACTGATTTCAACGATGATCAAATGCAAACTGAAAACATTTTCCTATAGACCATTCGTTTTACCTATCTTAGAGGTGGTTTATTGTCAAAAAGGCGGCGCTAACAAGTAAACCACCAATCAAAGCACGGCTAATTAATGCTTTTACAAAATCATTTCTATCAAAATTTACGGTAATCGTATCCTCTACGGAATCTGCTACACAATTGTTATGATTATTTCCCAAACCAAGAATCTGTTTGTTCCGTACAGTACAGCGGCAATTATTGGCCGTTTGTTTATGAGAATCGTCCGTACACTACTCGTCGACCATCAAGTATCGAATGATAAGGCAAAAAAGGAATTCAGCACATATATTTATAACTTTTCCTTGTTTGATTGACCTCTTAAATGCTCTGTATTGGCGGCTCTGCTCGGAATAGCTGCCTCGTGTACGCACATTTCCCCATTTTTCGTGAATTTTTTCAATATCAATTCAGCCGATTTTCAATAGAATGCTTATATAATGCATCAAACTTATTAGAAACTATATTCAAGTCATGTGTTTCTGAATCGATTGGTGTATAAATTATTGAAATCCATCAACTAATTGCGAAGTTATAACCGTACAAACCTTACATAGTTTCGTTACATTGGAGATTTTCAAAATTTAGAATGACACCCAGCCCCAGATAGCGGAGTAAGACAAAAATAAAAGACCCACGGCTCAGTTGTGCTAACGCATAGAGCCGTTCCAAATACAAAAAAAAACAACTTATAATTAGATTTAGTGGTATGGAAGTCATAAACTAAAACAGTTTCGTTGAATTTGCTACAACATCTGTCTAGCGGATTGTTCTGGCGATATGCTGTAGGGGAATTGTGGGAAAAACCGACACTGTGGGTAAAACCGACACCCCACAACTTTTCCTAGAAATCAAATTTTTATTCATTTCATAATGATACAATATTATTAGTACGTTTATTTAGAGCATTTGAAGAAAAATTGGATTTACGTTGGTGCGCCGAATGTCATAAAAATTAACAAAACATTCGACAGCAGCGTTCATACTCGTCTGGATGTAAAATTTCGTTGGTAGATTTTAAGGTTTTAACCGAACGAAAGTTTTTCAAATCACCCCATTTTTCAGTACCTATTTTTATCGGCCTGTCCTATGATCAACTAGGTGCATTGAAGACGAGTTTGAAAAATTCAATATTTTTAATTGCTTTTATAAAAAAATGTGCGCTGTTGGGGTAAAACCCTAATGGTTAGGGTAAAACCGACACCCTGTTAAGATGGTTGTGTATAGTTGCGATTCATTTCAAAATACTGGGGATCTTTGTGACACTTCAATTAGCCTATTAGAACACTATAGTATTAGCAGAAATGCACAGAAATACTTTTATTGTGTTTATTTCTTGTAAGTCTCTTTAAAAATCAAAAATTGGAATTTTTGCTTATCTGATTCTAACGAAGCTTTTGCTATTTCTGCAAAAAGGTCATCAAACCGAATTTCTAGTGTTCTCTTGGTTTGTCATAGACGAATTTTATCACAATGAGACAATGATATTATGTATACTCCAATAGATCGTTGATGATCAGAGTCCGAAAAATCAAATCTAAAAAAGATAGTTTTACTAAGAAGTGTGTGTGTCACTTATAAGTGAATGAATTCAATTGGCAGAACGTAGAACGCTTGAAAATCTTCTCTTATGAAATAAAATGACACTGGAGGTTGCAATGATGTGCGCAAGGATTATTTGGAAATACTCATATCAATAAATAATCCTATAGCATAAAATACTCTTATTTATAGTACTACGCTTTCGAACTTTCTTCCCCTCACTACATGATGAAGCAATAAAAAGCACATATTTGCATCATACATACTCACACTTTATTAATCACGCATATATCTCATTTTTAATAAAGATAAAGATTTTAATAAAGTGGAGAGAAAATAAATTAAAGGGGGTGTCGATCTTACCCCTATGGAGTGTCGGTTTTACCCGCAGTGCTTACTAAAAGTCACTTTGTTTTCCAAGTTTTACAACCAATATTTTTTAATGAAATTAATTTTTTGAAGCGCTGAAAAAATTAAGTCTTGTTAAGAATTTTCTGAAGAAGAATTCTGCATAAAAATTATAATTTTATTGGTTTTGTGGCAACTTAGAAAAAGTGTTAAGCTTAAGGTGTCGGTTTTAACCATAATTCCCCTACGGTGCCTGGGAATCCACAGAAGCGGACGATTTCTTATATCACGAGGGGGAACAAATAAATGAATCCTTGAGAGAATGTCGGGACAGTCAATATTGTTCGACAACATATCGAAAATGAACATTCTTTGCAAGAACGTGCGGCGAGACTCCAGTGTTGGCAAATCTAGCAACATGTATCTATTATTATGCAGCGGAAGACGGATAGGGTCGTTTCAAGGCAATTTTCTGAGAGCAAATCGCACAAAACTTTTCTGAACGCGCTGCAGTCGGCTACTTTGAACGGCGTTGTATGGCGCCCATACTTGTACAGCATACTCCAAACTGCTCCGGGCCAGTGCGCAGTATAAAGATTTCAGTGCGTAGAAATAAACATAATCGACATCGTTCCGTTTTAGAAAACCCAATGTTGCAAAAGCTTTCGCCGTTGTTGCAGTGAGGTCGGCGAAACGAAGATTTCTGTCGAATAACACTCCTAGGTCACGAATAGAATCCATCCGCTCGATGACACAGGCTTGAAGAATATATTCGCAACGCCTTATATTTGCCGAGCGCCTGAAACTTATCATCTAACATTTATCAATGTTGATCTGCATACCGTTCAGCAAGCACCCCCTATATGTATATATATATATATATATATATATATATATATATATATATATATATATATATATATATATATATATATATACATATATATATATATATATATATATATATATATATATATATATATATATATATATATATATATATATATATATATATATATATATATATATATATATATATATATATATATATATATATATATATATATATATATATATATATATATATATATATATATAATCTTGATCTGGGCCACCTGTTCGAAGTTTTAAAAAAGTTTGTTTTCACTTTATGCACTTTATTTCACTTGATTGACTTAAAACTTAGCGGCCCTGACCGTAGATACATTTATACTGAACAACCACGCTGGTCTAGCAGGTGGTATTTAAGGGAACATTATGCTGACAAGACTAATGTTCCCACACGAGGCGGTGAGTGGCTTCATGTGCTGACCTAGGCGTCTGCGTTGCTGGTCAGTGTCCAGGTCCCTACGTAATTCATCGGGGGGGTGAAAAAGTGTCGTCCTCGGCACTTGATGGGTTGTTTTGATTCGTTGATTTTGACGATCTTCGGCGTTGATTTCTCTTTGTTGCTCTTATATGAATTGCTCTTAAATGGAAAAGTATTAAGTAGAGGGTGATGAACAATAAAACAGATGTTAACGAGGTTCCTCCAAGAAGGCTCCATTTCCATTTCCAATCTGTTTCGTGTCGAAGTGATATTTCGTCTAATTTGTTCCTATTTATTAAGGTAGCTTTTTCTATTTTTTCAACGTCATAGTTTTTGGAAAGTTCGCTTTTTATGTTTAGGTTGTGGAAGGCACCTAGAATAGTCTCGTTTTCGGTTATTTTTTCCTTTGATGTAAAGTGGTGACCCATGAAAGCTATTGTGCAGTTGGAGAATGATATTACAAGGTTTCCTGATAGATTTCTATTGTGTGGGCCACAGTCGGACTGTAGCTCATTGTTTTGTGCGTTTGTAATGAGCATTTTGTTATTGCTTATTAGTAGTGCAGTAGTTTCATTTTTAGTTTCCATTAGACATAGTGGTTCCGTTCCCATGATGAGTGGGTGTATGCAGGAGTCGTTGAATTCTCTGATGTAGCTTTGCAATTGGACATACTCTTCGGGTTTTGATGTGGTGAAGAGTCGTTTTGCCTGTTTGATCAGAAATTGGGGGTAAGATTTTATAACTGTACCGTTTTTGTTCAAGGGGTAGATCCGTATGATTGTGGATTTTTCCTTCTCCAATTCTGGAACATGTAATATGTACAGTAAAGTGTTTTCGTTCATTACTAGTTTCGGTGTAACAAAATTTAGGGCTTCCTCGGGAATATTGAGTTGGACTCCTTGATTGTTGATGATGTCTTTGATTAAGTGAATTTCCTGGCTGGTTAGTATACCGTTACTAGTGACGTGAATTCTAGAAAATAGCATTGCTTCTTGAATACTTGTTATAATTTTGTTGAGAGTGTCGATGTTTATAATGGTGGTGATAACGTCTAGTTCGTCGAGGACGATTTGGTTGATTTGTTGTTTGTCTATTATTTGATTGATTGTGTTTGTAAGAGCTGAGATTCTTTTGTCGATTTGATTGTTGATCTTCACTTGATGGTTGTTTTCGTTGATAAGTTGGTTGAGGTTTGAGTAAATGATTCGTGAGTCTTCGGCATCTGGACTGCCTGCTATCCATTTCCACATTGTGCCGATAGCGTCCATTCTTCTGTGTCTCTGGTGCGATGCTGGTTTTATTTGTACAAAATTTGAATACAATTCTCGAATTTTGTGTTTACTTAGTTCGATTAAAGCATTATTTTTTCTTTGCTTATGGTACACTAAATTTGTGAGTAGGTTGATGGTGACCTCTATTTCTGTTATGTTAATTGGGTGAACAATACGAATGTTTCCGGTTTGGATTTGGCAGAGGGTTGTTTTTTGCATTAATATTAGATCATTTTGTAGGTTCCGAATAGTTAGTTCTTGGCATGAAATGGTCGAGAATATCAAGGTGATTCCTATGTAATATTGGAGCATCTGTAATCAAGGTGTGAAATAGAAATTTGTTATGTTTTTTTGAATCTTTTTATTTTGTTTTTGTGTCGCTTTATACCGCGGTTATTTTTGAATGTTTTGTCTTGTACCTCGTTGGCGTTTGTTTTATTTGCTCTGGCTTGGGTTTTTGTGCGTATATTTGGTATTATAAAGACTTCTTTCCCTTCTTCTATGGCTGGAGGATCTTCTTTGTTTAAATTTCGACTTAAAATTTGTTTTTGTGCTTTTTCCATGTTAAATCTAGCCTTAAGAAAGAGTTCTTGCGCATCTCTAATTATTTCTTCTGGGTTAACAATATTGTTTTGATTAAATAATATTTCATTCGGGGTGTACTGTGTGGATGAATGTACTGAGTTGTTGTATAGTTCTACCGATAGTTTTATAATTGATTTTGTACCCATACCTCTAAATTTCTGTTTATTAGTATTAAATATTTCAATGATTGTGGAGTGTGCTCTTTCTATTTGCCCATTAGATTCTGATGAGGCGGCGTAACGGATTTGTGATCCTAATTGACTTAGGAAATTTCTTAGTTGTATTGATTGAAAGGTGGTTTCGTGGTCGGTTACAATTTCTCGAGGAACACCGAAAGCACTGAAGTATTTTCCTAGCGCTTTCTGAACGTGGACCAGGTTTTTTGATTTTAGCTCTAGCATTTGTAAATGTTTGGAAAATGAATCGATTAAGGATAAGAAACTGCATTTGTCTATAATGAATATGTCCATATGGACCCTGTCTAAAGGTTTTTCTGTAATAGGCCTGGGTGATGTTGAAGGGTTTTCTCTCATATTTATGGGTATTGCATGTTTCACATGAATTTACAAACTTTCTAACATTTGCGTATACATTTGGGAAAAAATATGATCTCCTGATTTTTGCTTCTACTTCTGTTATGCCGCGGTGTGCTCTGTTATGTTCGGTCGCAATTATTTGATTTTGTCGCTCTTCGCTCTGGACGTCTTCGACCATTAAATTGGTAAACACGAAATGACCTTTCTGATTAAAATTTTCTCTATAAGATTCTTGTATCATCTGAATGATGTTTTCTGGAGCCATAAGGGCTGTCTGTTTTCCGTTGTGGAAGGTTTTCAAAAGTTGTGTAACGTCTTCTTTAGTGAAACTGTTTTTAGACACTATTGTCCTATGATAATTTTGAAAAAAGGTTTCTCGGATTGTAGTATCTAGACGTGAGATTTTGAAGATGAGCTGATTTCGGTAGTAATTTATGGGGCGTTCAGAAAAATGAATGAAATAGTCAGCTGATTCGTCAGCGGAGTGAATGGTTTGGGAGTCAAAGGATTCGGGTGAGTTGTTGGCAGTGGATTCTGCGTCATCTATGTGATCTTCTTGACCTGAAAGATAGGGAATTATATCATTATTTATTTCATTTACATTTGCTTCGATCGGCATTCTGCTTAACGCGTCGGCCACTACATTTGATTGGCCTTCCCTGTATTTTACTTCATAGTCGTAATTTTCTAGATCTAAGCGCCAACGTAAAATTTTTTTATTCTTATCGGAAGTTTTAATGAAAGTAAGAGGTTTGTGATCGGTCATTAGTGTGAACTTTTGGCCATATAAATATGGTTTAAACTTGTTTACTGCCCATAGTATGGCTAGAGCCTCTTTTTCGTTGGTAGCATATCGCGATTCTGTATCTGACAGTGTTCGGGAAGCGAATGCAATTGGTCTTTCGATATTATCCTGTATTTGTGACAATACAGCACCTAGTGCGTAACCAGATGCGTCTGTTGTAAGAATAAAAGGTAGATCAAATTGTGGGTATGCCAGTATTTGGTCTGTGGATAGAATTTGTTTGAGTGCCTTGAATGCATTTACGTATGAAGAGTCCTGCACATCTACTGTTGACTCTTTCTTTAGATATTTTGACATTGGTCGAGTGATCTTTGAAAAATCTTTAATAAATCTCCTGTAGTACCCGACTAATCCAAGGAACTGTTTTATTTCCTTTTGATTTTTTGGTATTGGCCACTGAATGATTTTTTCAATTTTTCCTGGGTTTGGTTTTACCCCTTCGGAACTTATAATGTGTCCCAGAAACTCTGTTTTCTTTCTCAAAAATTCACATTTATCTAACTGTATTTTTAAGTTGTAGTCAGATAAACGTTTTAGAATTAATTCTAAATTTTCTAAGTGATTATTCAAGTTATATCCGACAATGATTATGTCGTCTAGATATACGTAGCATTTTGTCCCTACGTAGTCTCCCAAAATATCATTCATTGCTCTCTGAAAGGTAGCAGGAGCGTTTTTGAGACCGAAAGGCATTCTAGTAAATTCAAAATGCCCTTTGTCCGTCGAAAAAGCTGTTTTTTCTACATGTTTCGGATCCATTGCGATCTGATGGAATCCGGATTTTAAATCTATAGTAGTAAAGTATTCGGACTTCCCTAAGGAGTCCAAGATTTCTTCGATTTGAGGCATGGGATACCTGTCGTCGATAGTTACGTCGTTGACTTTTCTATAGTCTATTACGACTCTCACCTTTCTCTTGCCTGAGGCGTCCATTTTTTTTGGTACGACCCATATTGGTGAAGAGTAGGGACTTTTGGAAGGTCTAATAATACCGTTGTCTAGCATTTCTTGTATTTGTTCTTGAATGTCACCCTTGAAGTGGTGTGGGTAACGGTAGTTTTTTGTAAAGATAGGAGAATCGTTGGTGGTTAGAATTTTGTGTTTGGTTGCCGATGTACATGTGAGTTTTTCCCCTTTTTTCTGGATTACAGATTGGTGTTTTTTCAGAACCCGAATTAGCTCGGTTAGTTCTAATTTTGAAAGGTGGTTTGTTCTGATGATGTTACTGATATCACTTTCAGATATTGTTTTCGCATGTTTTATAGGAAAGGGGGAAAAGGTTTCAAAATTGTTAACTGCTAATTTCAATTTGGGTGTTTTTGTTTGGTTCCTAGATGAGGAGATTATATTTATCGTAGTTTTATTATTCTCGGCCCTGTAGAGTCCAGGTCGTATGAATGTATTTTTACAAAGCTTTTGGTATGATGGGACGAACCAGTCGCCGTTGTTTGTGGTTTGAATGGTTACGAAATGGTTATAAAGTTGTTTAGTGGGGTAGAATTTTGAATAAGAAAATTGTTTATCTGCTATTGTAATGGTTTCGTTCTCGTAGTTTATTTTCGATTGTAATTTAGCAAGTGTCTCTGATCCTATTAGTCCGTCGAAAAACTGATGAAACTTTAATACGTAGAATGAAAATGGTTTAAAAGCGTTATTAAAAAGGTCTAGTTTTCCTATTTTTGTGGCGTTATTTGTTCCGTATACATTTTTTATTTGTGTATCCTGTACTAATTTAGTGGATTCCAGGATGTCAGGCGAAATTAGATTTTTATTCGCTCCCGTGTCTATTAGAATTTTGGGTTGTTTCTTTGATATTGGGTGAATCGTCTTTAGATAGGGAAGATAATTTAAGTTATTTTTCGATTTGTGTTGACCACATGAAAATTTATATCTAGGTCGTCCTCGGATTCAGTGTCCGACTTAGCATCTCCTAAGATCTCGTCTTCGTGTTCGTTTTTCGTGATTTCATGATTATTTATTACTTTTTTGTTTAGTGTTAGCTTACTTCGTGTAGTCATTGCGTCCATTGGTTCTATTTCGCCTTGTTCTGGTTTGCGGGGTGTTGATTTGAATTGTTTGGGATGGTTTTGGTTGAATTTACCGGTAGACTGAATATCGAACCCTTTAAATTTTTGATTTTTCTTGTTAGAACTATCAGCAGCCATGTTGTGTGCTGCTATTTCCTTAGATCTGAATTTACAGAGAAACGCGTAGGCGTCTTCTACATCCTTAGGTCTGGCTGCTTGAGCGTAGCCGAAGTATGGTTCAGTTAGTCCGGAGATGAAGGCTGCCAATGCATCTTCATCAATGAAATCGTTTATCGGCTCCCAATTGTTTTTATATTTCTCCTTTTGTTTTGCTAGGGTTTTAATGTTCTGAATTATTTCTTTAGACTTGTGGTAGTATCTTGCGATACTCATGCCATCAGTCATTCTAAATTGCCATAATTGGCATTTATAAGTTGAAAGTTCTTGACGATCGCCAAGAGAATTTATTAAAATTTCTTTTATGCTTTCAAAACTGTCGGGGTTACCGGCAAGGCAAATTATGTCTTTGGCTTTGCCTTGAATTTTGTTGATGACTGCAGTGACATACATTTTGAATTGCAATGGTGTCACGTGTTCTTTAAATGCGTTTAGAGTTTCTTCCGCTGTTGTCAGCCAGGCATTTAACTGTTTAGAATTACCGTCGAATGCGGGTAGCATTTTTATTGGATCAGGTATTTTAAACAATTGTTCGACGTTTGTTGTGGGTTGTAAAATAGGCTCCGGTCTGGGTGCTGCCATATTGTTAAAATGTGTTTCAATTTGGGAAAACATGGTATCGTGATCGTTTTGCTTGTTTGCAAATTCATTCATCATCTGCATCATTTTTTGTAACTGGGCATTAATTTGCTCCATGTTATCGTCTTTGGTTAAAGACATGGTTTCTATTTCGGGTGTGTTTTCGATGGGGATATGAGCTAGGTCCCCTGATTCGGCTGAGGAAATACTTTCGTCAGAGTCTGAAGAATCGCAGTTGCTGCGTTTGATACTTCTCAACAATGCGCGAGTTTTCTTCAAGGCGTTAGGTGCTTTTGGCATTAATGTAGCCTTTGCTTGGGTGTATTTAATTTAATTTTTTGTCAGCGCACACGTTCTCTTAGAACTCGTGTGGCCTCCGAAAATGTGCTTCGCTTAGAACTTCACAATTTCGTGTGGGGTAGAAGTTCTCTTGGAATGCTTCTTGCCCCAAATGGTTAGTGTTAAATTGAAAATGTGCTGCCCGAGCCTTTCTCTTAGAGCGGACTTCGGTGCACAGAAAAATTTTACACTACCCAAGGAGAGTCCAATTTCAATCTTAGTTATAACTATTAAGAAAGTAACAAACTCACCTTTTTGCAATCGTGTTCTGCGGGGTTCACTTGGGTGCTTGATTCTCCTAGTGGACGTCTGAAGCACGCGGCGGAGTCTCAACTCTGTGTCTCTTTTAGAGGGACGGCAGATGCTAGCACTTTTCACACTTTGTTGAAATGCTTCGCGGGCTCACTCTGGTTGGATTTATCAATCCTAACCTTTGCACTGTTTATCGTACTTAGTTTTTACTGTTTCACTAGAACCGCAGGCTGCGCCAATCTTGATCTGGGCCACCTGTTCGAAGTTTTAAAAAAGTTTGTTTTCACTTTATGCACTTTATTTCACTTGATTGACTTAAAACTTAGCGGCCCTGACCGTAGATACATTTATACTGAACAACCACGCTGGTCTAGCAGGTGGTATTTAAGGGAACATTATGCTGACAAGACTAATGTTCCCACACGAGGCGGTGAGTGGCTTCATGTGCTGACCTAGGCGTCTGCGTTGCTGGTCAGTGTCAGTGTATATATATATATATATATATATATATATATATATATATATATATATATATATATATATATATATATATATATATATATATATATATATATATATATATATATATATATATATATATATATATATATATATATATATATATATATATATATATATATATATATATATATATATATATATATATTTATTATGACAAGCGCCATTTAGCATTTTTAAAGAAAAACGATTTTTAAAGTTTGAGATTGAACATCTTAAAATTTATAAATGCTAGAAGCTTTTCGGAGAAGACATTCGATGCTTCTATCTTTTCTGAAGTAATCTCTCGATTTGTGTGATGATCGGTTCACTAGACTTACAGTTTTTGTTTAAAATGTAAACCAAAGTCGCTCGCATACGTGTCATAAGTGTGTATTCATGATAAAATATGTATGACGTGTCACAAATATGCACAGAAGATTTCATATAAAAATGAATCATAACTGATTCGTAAAATTATGCGTTATAGATAGCTATGTGCAATATTATACTTTTCCATGCGATAGCAGCAATATCAGGTTACAAAATGATAGTATTGGAACACAAAGTTTTCCCAGTTTTCCTTCCTTATTCGGGAAAAACAATAAACAAAAGATGGTTCCATTAACAATTTAGAGACAATATATCAAATAATGTTATTGTTGATAGGCGACTAAACGAAACAAATAGCCTTCTTGCATAATCCATCACTACATTTCGGTATACTTTCCAAAACTAGTGAAAATCTCAATAGGAAATTTGTTCAATAATGTGGAAAATATAAGCCAACCATTCCCAGAAAAAAAACTATGGTAAGAAAAGTTTTGCTCCCGAGACAAGAACCTAGCTTATGGTTTATCTGCATAGAAATTACCTATGTCGTGAGAGGCATCTGTTGGCTTGCTATAAGCCTTTTGGCTTGTAGGAAGCAAATAAACTGGGTATGTTGTCTGATATTTCGTTGTCATAAGATAGCGCAACTCGAGAAACTGGCGCTTGTCATAATCGTGTTTCGCTATATCTCAGTAACCCAGCAGAATTTCAAAATTCTGAAAACGCAACTTTATAGAGATTTTAAAATTTAGTAACATGGCATATCTAACTCAGTTCACCCTAAAATGGCGTTTGTCAATATATATATATATATATATATATATATATATATATATATATATATATATATATATATATATATATATATATATATATATATATATATATATATATATATATATATATATATATATATATATATATATATATATATATATATATATATATATATATATATATATATATATATATATATATATATATATATATATATATATATATATATATATATATATATATATATATATATATATATATATATATATATATATATATATATACATATTCAACATCACTCGATATCGCAAAGCGTCGGACTGATGCATTTGAAGCCGATCCAAGAAAAATTAATGGACCCAAAAATGGATTGAAGTGAAGTTTGCACTCTTTTTTGACAGAGACGAAACCAGTTGTAGGTAGCAGTGGTGGAAGGCGGAGAGGAGGTTTTTTTTTGTTGTTGATATGCCGAGACTGGTTTTTAGGTTGGTTTTACTGCTTATTGTTTGTTGTGCGAAGTCTATCGAGTGAGATGTGACTCTAGCCGTGTTTCAAGCCGGGACAGTCTGTTTTCGTTGTTCTTCCTTTCATTTTCAAGAGGTGATGCCGGTCTTTTTGTATTCACTGTGCTGGTTTTGTTTTTATCTGCACTCAATTCGTTTCTTTCGTCTGTGAAGCAGGCAAATTGATTCGTAATGTTTACGATTTGACAATCGTTCGTAGATTGGAAAATGCTATTAGTTTCAGCTTGTTGCTGACTACTGCTCTGAGGTGATGGCTCGTCTATTATTGCGGTATCACTTGCAGCCTTTGGCTTATATTTGGCCCATGGTGAGGTGTGCCTTTTTTTAATCCTGCGAAGCTGGCATTTGGCTGACGAAAAGTTTGCTTCTGAAATGATCGACTGTCGCCGGACAATTTCGGACAGTGTTAAACGACCGCTGACGCTCGGCTTCGTAGATTTTGAATACTCAGAGCACTTTTGAGCATAGTGAACTCGTCGGTTGCAATGTTTGCATGTGGCGACTTGACCTTTGTAGGTTATGAGAGTCATAGTCGTGTCCACCGTGACATATGACGGTGCCGGTTTTTTTACAATGGAGAAAACCTTTACGTCCTAGCCCAGTACACGTGCTATTGGTAGGTGTCCAGGCTACCGTACGGGGTGTACTGGGGGTGTCACACTGCCATTAATACCGACTAAACTCCATTGGGCTCCACCATCGTCCCCCCCAGGAACTACCTCTCGGTATTACTTCTGGGGGGATGGCTGTACTTAATGTACTCATTCACTCTCACTCACGCGTTCATACGTCCTGTATGAGGCTTACTTGGGTGCTGTCTCTATCGCATCTTGATTCACTCTCAAACACTCCACATGAGGCTGACTATTGTGCTCACCTTTTTCGTTCCTTGCGAGGCTGACTTGTATGCTCACCTTACTCATTCCTTGCTAGGCTTACTTTTGTGCTCGCCCCACCCATACCATGTGAGGCTGACTTGGGTGCTCACCCTATCACCTGGTTCACTTTCAATCGTGCCACTCTGTTATACCTCTGTCACTCCCCCTGGCATCCCATGTGGGACATTTTTCTTAGGCCCCACTTCTGACATACCATGCGAGGCTGACTTGTGTGCTCACCTTTTTCATTCCTTGCTGGGCTGACTTTTGTGCTAGCCTCTACCATACCATGTGAGGCTGACTTTCGTGCTCACCCTTAGCATGCCGTGTTAGACTAACTTGGATGCTCACCCTTTCACTCCTCTGCCACGCTATGAGGCATCGATAGCTAAGTCCCAACATACTACGCTACGACCCTCTCATCTTGGCATGAGGCAGTCCACTTATACGCCTACACACTCGCTCTTCTACCTTGCTTCGGGGTGGTTGGGTTTACCCCTTACGCGGTTGCCAGTCGCTGCGCCAAACCTGCCTCAGCATGAACAGACCATTCACTCCCTTTTTGCGCTCGGCCTTTTTCGTTCCAACTAACCAATCACTAGTTAGCCGTGCCCGTCGTCTGTTGCTCGGTTCGCCAGATTACCTGTAGCCTACAGGCAATCTGGGTGGTAGCAACCGAGACTGCGTTCCACTTCTCCACCGATTGACACATCCACTGTATAAGGGTATCAGGGGTTGTGTCCCAGCCACAGACGTCAAGCATTGCTCTTCTTTCGACGTCGAACCGAGGACATACGAACAGTATGTGTTCGGCAGTTTCGTCTACACCTGGGCAGTCCGGGCAGGCTGGGACCTCCGCGTGCCCGAACCTGTGGAGGTACTGTCGGAAACAGCCATGGCCTGACAGGAATTGTGTCAGGTGGAAGTGAACTTCCCCATGGGGTCTTCCCACCCAGCACCTTTCGAGGAGTTGTCCCACTCACGCTGCCATCTGGCGACCGAGGTTACCCTGGTGCGCTCGCGGGCTCCTCTATTTCCACGTAGCTCGAAACACTCCTCATCTTCCCGAATGACTAGCCCGACTAGCGTCATGCTCGCTATCACGCAGGATGCATCGTGTGATACCGTGCGGTAGGCAGATATCACTCTGAGGCACATCACGCGATAGGTGCTCTCCAGTTTCTGTAGGTAACTAGTTACCCTCAGTGCTCTTGACCATGACGGGCCGCCGTATCTGAGGATAGATACGGAAACGCTTGCCAGTAACCTACGTCTACTGGCGCACACCTTTGAGCAGAGGCGGATCCAGGAAAAAATTTCGGAGGGGGTCTGAAATTTCGATTTTAAAATGTTCATTGCACAACACGTAATTCGAAATAACCTCATTTAAATAAAAATAATTTTGGTGCTCGAATCCGGTTTAGAATGATTTTGAGTTTAGAAAGAATTTAAAATAAAAACTATTTAAAAATTTCTCAAACAGTTAGAAATTTTCGGGAGGGGTCCGGACCCCTAGGACCCTCCCCCTGGATCCGCCACTGTCAAGTACTCTATATGTGTGGTCGCACTCTTATAATTGTGACTTCAAGAAGCATCACTCCTTAGACCCAACGAAATCGTAAACTTGTTTTTTGTCGTTTTATCAGTGAGAGAATCGAAGCCCCGAAAACATTCGATCATTTGTATTTCAAATTACAAGTTAATTGAAACTAGAGAACAGTAACTAGCCGGGCCTCTGAGATCCCGTGTCTTTTTGTGGGTTAAAGCTGTAACTCCGGAAACGGATTCAAATGGACATAAAATTCAATAGCTGCCAAAAAAATTTTCAACATACCACAATATCTAGTCGTTTAATGCATTTTGGAGATATTTGGCATCAGAAGTACGATGCTTCGATTTCTGAAACTTCATGTAGTCCCCTTAAGAAAAAAAATGTTCCGGCTTATGTGGGAATTTCATATGTGACCGGAGGGTTCTGTCTATATTTCCGGAACCATATAACCGAACCGTACGAAATTTTATAGACATGTATGGCGATTATATATATACCTTTCATTTGGGACTTAGTTGTGAAGATCGTCCCAACCATCCCCAATAAACTGATGTGACTCTGTTAATTTTCATAGGTGGCGATTCTTCCGGGGCACTTCCGGAACTGTCTATGATGGTCAATGTGGTCGACGAGACCGCCGGCCGAACGGCCAACCGAAGCGTCAGTGACCTAGAACGGCAAATGCAAGTTGTTTGATACAAAGATATATTCATTTTAGCGAAATTTTTACCTTTTTGCCTTCATCGAGGTATCATTTTGAGTCGGAATTTTCTATGTGACCGCATGCCACAACCCGCAACACCGGGACCGTAATTCGGATAAGAATTAAATTTAATAGCAGTTTACGGGGTAGTAAAAGCTTTCATTTAAGTTTGCCATCTCCGAAAAACCGACGTAATTATTATTCATGGATTCTTCCGCCTGGGCTTCCGGATCCGTCGATGGTGGTCAATGTGGCCAAAGAGACTTTGAATGACTGTTAGTGACATAGAGCTACAAATCCAAGCAGTTGTGGTCACATTTTTGAAAAAATTTCACCTTTATACATTAATCGCAGTATCCGTCTAAAACGGGATTTTCTGCGTGATCGTACTCATCATCCTATAATTCAGGAACTAGAAATCCAATCCACACAAAATTCAATAGCAGCCGATGGCAATGTTGTACATTTCATTTAAGACTACGTTTGTGGTAATCGTTTCAGAAAATTCCGAGAAACCGATGTGGACAAATTATAACAAGATTTTCTATGTAACCGTACTACTCAACTCCGGAACCGGAAATCAGAATTAAATGAAATTCAAAAGCAGCCGATGGGAGCCTTGTACCTTCCATTCGTGACTAAGTTTGTGAAAATCGGTTCAGCCATCTCCGAGAAAACGATGTGGAAATTTTGTTAATATATCCGCACATACACACACATACATACACACAGACATTTTCCGATCTCGACGAACTGAGTCGAATGGTATATGATGCTCGGCCCTCCGTCAGAAAGTCAGTTTTTGGAGCAATTGCATAACCTTTCTATATGAGAAAGGAAAAAGCAACAAAATGCAAAATTTCAAAATATTGCCACTTCACTTCAATCCATTTTCCGGTCCATTAATTATATATATATATATATATATATATATATATATATATATATATATATATATATATATATATATATATATATATATATATATATATATATATATATATATATATATATATATATATATATATATATATATATATATATATATATATATATATATATATATATATATATATATATATATATATATATATATATCTCAATAGTAACATGTCTGTAATAATATACGTACCTGGAACTACAGGTCCAAAGCCCTGGTAAAGGAGGATGGTTGTGATGATCTGGGCCGCGGTCACCACGTAAAGCAAGATAGGTCATAACCCCAATCCCAAGGCGTGAATTGACCCGCGCCGAGAGATGAGTGATCGAGGGGGTGAAAAAGATGTTCGATCGTTAACGGAGCCTATGGGGTACCTGGGCAACCCCCACAGTAAGCGTCCCTTACCACGTTACTGCGGAGCTCTGGCGTGGCGGACATTTATTCTCGCGCAACTCGTGGGTATTAACATGGAAGTTAACAAAAACAATAAACAAACAGAGGTGCCGAACCCCTTTGCTAGAGGTGGTTTGGCGAGGTCTCCCCCCGTGGGGAGAGTAGTGGAGCGACGAGTGCTGCATCTGATAGCACCAGTAACCCCCCAGCAGTGGTAGAAAATAGCCCTACCAACGCACTGGACGGGCCACTATCCGCGATACGCAAAGTGGTGGAGCAGCTCGATTCAATAATCGAGTTCACTAGCGCAAAGCAAAATATAAGCAAGGAGCTGAAGCAGAGCCTCCTGGTGCTCCGTAAAGCTGTTCGTGTCGCAAGACAGGAACAGTAGGCTTACGCCAAGAGGGTGGAATGTCGGGAGAAGTCCGACAGAGAAACCCAGACAGTGGCCTCCAAGAGGGAGGGAAGAGAGAAGGTCGACATAGGTACCCAGACAGTGGCCTTCACCTTCTATGGAGCAGCCATGTCGCTCGAAGCGGCGGCCGAGTTCCCCTCGAAGGGCAAAAGCGAGGGCAATCGCAAGACGGCGTCGAACGCGAAGCGCCCTTGGAAATCGCCAGGCGAGGGTGAAAAAACCCACACCACACGGCGTGCAACCGTTAAGGCCAAATGCCGTTTGGTCGAGGTAAGCGAGGGCGAGAGTGACCTCGCTGGGCAGAGCGATGGTACCAGAAACCCGGCGCAACCGGGCAGGGGGGGGTGGCGTAAACCCCTGGACGCTGGTCACAAAGAAGAAGCCGGCATCGACACCGGAGGTACCGTGGCCCTCGAAGCAGGCCAAGGACAGAGGCGAGGCCATGTAGTTAAAAACCGACAAGGACAAATACACCGACGTCCTAAAGTCGATGAAGGCGGCCGAAAGCCTCTCGGCCCTTGGGCAAGATGTGCGTAGCGTGAGACGCACCAACACAGGAGAAATGCTTCTGGTTCTGTAGCGAGGCGCACAATCTAGTGTACAAGGCCTGCGCCCAAGATGTCCTTGGTAAAGGCGCCCAGGTCAGGTCACTAGGAGCGGAAATGACTCCAGTGCAAGCATCTGGACGAGTTCACGACCGCAGAAGATGTCGCAGCCCTCAAGGAGCAATGCGACGTGACAATCGAGCGGGCCTCTGTGCATTTTAGAGGGGGACCCTCTGGTACCCAAGTAGCCTACCTCAGGCTACTGAAGGCGGATGCCAAAAAGGTAACCGAGAAAGGTAAGCTGAAGATCGTCTGGTCGGTATGCCCAATTAGCATACCCCAGCCGCCTTCAGTGGATAGGTGCTATCGGTGCCTTGAGTACGGCCACAAATCCTACGAGTGCAAGGGCATAGACAGGAGCAAACTATGTCGTCGCTGCGGCAAGGAGGGGCATGAGGAGTGGGGTTGCACTAAGGCGCACAAGTGCCTTATCTGCACCGCTAAGAAGCAAGCCCATAAACATACTATGGGCGGACCATCGTGTCCCTTCGGTGAGACAAATAAGAAGAAGCCGTGAACGTCACACAGCTAAATTTTAACCATTGTGCAGCAGCCCAACAGCTGCTGTGGCAGTCGGTCTCGGAGTCGAGGACAGATGTCGCCCTCCTATCATACCCGTACAACATCCCTGCCGGCATCGGCAATTGGGTGTCGGACGGGTCTGGAATGGTAGCAATCTGTACAACGGGACGGTTCCCGGTTCAAGAGGTAATACACACCTCCGCCGAGGGTGTTGCGATTGCCAAGATCAATGGTGTGTTCTTTTGCAGCTGCTACGCTCCACCAAGGTGGCCCATAGAACAGTTAAACCAGATGATCGACAGGCTCTCGTCAGACCTAGTGGGCCGGAAAACGGTAGTCATAGCGGGAGACTTTAACGCTTGGGCAGTGGAGTGGGGCAGCCGCTGTACAAATAGCAGGGGTCAAGCGCTAATGGATGCGCTTGCGAAAGTCGATACTGTGCTAGCTAATAATGGCTCCGCTAGTACATTCCGTAGAAACGGGGTGGAGGCGTGGATTTACGTAACATTTGCCAGCCCGAGTCTGGTTCCAGGCATGAAGTGGAGGGTAGACGAAGGCTACACTCATAGTGATCACTTAGCAATCCGCTTTAGGATCATCTATGGTGTGCAGCATTCGAGGGCGGGAGATCCCTGTCAGATACGCGGGTGGAAGCCCAATCACTTCGACAGTGAAGCTTTCACCGCGGCCCTGGGACTGGAGGCCAACACCGACAGTCTAATCGGGGATGTGCTGGTAGCTGTTCTATCACGCGCGTGCGACGCTACTATGCCGAGAAAAACCCTGCCAAGAAAAGGCAGATGCCCGGTATACTGGTGGAGTGCCGAGATCGCAGCTCTACGATCAGCCTGCCTCAGAGCTAGACGTAGGAGCTCGCACCTAGGATGCAAGAGAGAACCGCCGTGAAGTGTTTCGAGCTACGAAATTGGCCCTTAACAAGGCCAATAAAAGCAGCAAGAGAGCGTGTTTCGACAACCTGTGTGAGAGTGATGAGTGCCGTTTCCCCGATAGATGGAAAAGGCAGAAATTGGTGCTGTTGCCGAAGCCCGGGAAGCCGCCAGGCAACCCATCGGCGTACAGACCAATCTGTCTGATCGACACGACTGGCAAATTGCTTGAGAGGATTATCCTCAACAGGCTAACCCCGTACGCAGAAGGTACGGACGGTCTGTCAAGCAACCAGTTTGGTTTTCGGAAGAGTAAGTCCACAGTGGACGCTCTCAACTCATTGATAAATCCTGCCGAGATAGCGATCCAACGTAAAAGGCGAGGCATTCGATACTGTGCGTTAGTGACACTTGACGTGAAGAATGCATTCAACAGCGCAAGCTGGGATGCCATCGCGCTCTCGTTACACCGGCTTAGCCTACCGGTGGGTCTGTACCGGATCCTGGAAAGTTACTTCCAAAATCGCGTACTGCTATACGAGACCGATGCCGGTCAGAAAAGGGTTCCGATTACCGCCGGAGTCCCGCAGGGCTCGATCCTACGTCCGGTGCTATGGAACCTCATATATGACGGGGTTTTGAGACTGAAGTTCCCTCCTGGGGTCAAGATCGCCGGCTTTGCCGACGACGTAACCTTGGAGGTCTACGGGGAGTCAATCCCTGAGGTAGAACTAACCGCATAACACGCGATCAACACGGTGGAGGAATGGATGAGCGCGAGAGGCCTGTAGCTCGCTCATCATAAGACGGAGGTAGTTATCGTCAACAACCGCAAGTCGGCACAACATGCGGTTATCCATGTGGGAGAAGTCGCGATCACTTCACAGCGAAGTCTGAAGTCTCTCGGAGTCATTATAGACGACAAGCTGACCGTCGGCAGCCATGTCGGCTATACATGCAAGAGAGCGTCGACTGCTGTTGCGGCTCTATCTAGGATGATGTCCAACAGCTCAAAGGCAGTGGCGGATCCAGGGGGAGGGTCCTGGGGCTCCGGACCCCTCCCGAAAATTTCTAACTGGTTGAGAAATTTTTAAATAGTTTTTATTTTAAATTCGTTCTAAACTCAAAATCATTCCAAACCGGATTCGAGCACCAAAATTGTTTTTATTTAAATGAGGTTATTTCGAATTACGTGTTGTGCAATGAACATTTTAAAATCGAAATTTCAGACCCCCTTCGAATTTTTTTCCTGGATCCGCCTCTGGTACTTGACAATCTGTAACTGTATTAGTGAGTTCACTGATTTGTTTTCTTCCACCTGTCATAGGTAGAGGAAAACAAATCGAAAATAGCTTTTCGGTCGGATTATTTTCATCGTGGAGCCGGACTAACCGGTATTGTGCATGTCCGGAATAAGATTTATAGTATCATAGAGCATTTCAAACCTTTATAAAGTGTGAAAAGGTGGTTTGCTTATAGCCTTTGTGAAAGCAGATGTCAAAGTTGGCGTGGGGTACATTTGTACCCCAGTGTACGGTTGCCGTTAGTGTTTCGTCAGATTTCGTACTGTCAGTGGAAATGAGATTTGTGACAATACCAGTTTAAGTGCTGGTTGTTTTATTGCGTAAATAACAACTAGTATTATATGTTCGTTTTTAATCATTTATTTAATTTATTTAATTTAATTTTGAAGCGGATCAAAAAATTGTTCTCAGTTTTGCTGATTTTTATTGTTCATATTTTATAGTTTTTCAAAGCAATGGTTCGCAAGTATAATTTGCGCACAGTAACTGCAGTAACAGTAACGTTGCGTGTTACCAATGTATTACTGGTCAGAAATATTTTTTCATTTTACTTTCCACCCCATTTCGTGGTATTTTCCAAAACACGATTTTTAAACTTCCACTCTTCAAAATAATTGCACTTTTTCAAAAATATCGAAATTCCATTTTTTTACCGTTTCAAGACCATTCTTTGAACTTTTAGAATCATTTGATTTTTTTCAAATCGGTTCAAAATTCGCAAAATTATAGTAAGCGATTTTTTCACGTTTTTATTTTTTTCAGGCCAATTTATGTATCATTGATTCAATAAATTCCTTACTTTCACTTACACAGCTGTTTTCGAAATTTAAAAACGATGAAAGTGATGTATTACACATTTCTTTTGTTTGCATTTTTGCCTGCGAAAAATGCGATCAAACGCGTGGGGTACATTTATACCCCAGTGCAACGTTCTAGGGTGAAAAACGCAAGTGCAACGTTCTAGGGTTAAGAATGTAATAGACATTTCCACAATTATATTGAACATAATCGGTCATGGAGTCATAGTTTGAAGAAATGAGCAAGGCACAATTGCACCGTTAGGTGGATTAAAACAGGTTTTCCTTATATAAACTATTTTACAACTACTAAAATTAATATGAAATTGCATATATAACATTTTTATTAAGGCGAGAAATAAATTACAAAATTTAAATTTCGCGCAGATCGATCATTCTTGACCATAGGGGCGACATCCCTATGTTGATGTAGTTACGTTGATAGTAGTCATCATGTGGTGGGCCCCGCCGCGGCTGGGCCTATGCCTTGCATCGGTTTGTTTTAATTTTAACAAAGGGTGATGTTTATTGTTATTTATTGTTTATTTGTTGTAACTTCACCAACAGACTCCGTGGTCCCAATGGTGGTTGCTTAAAATAATTGCATTTTAGAATAGAGAATATTTTAGCTTTAATCGAATTCCTCGTCCGAATTCCGTCCGTTCATGAACAGAACTCGCAGAAGAGAGTTATTGCGTAGAGCTCGAACGCGGGCTTAAGGATCCAGGCGTCCAAGCATTGTAGGGCAATCCACCCTGGCAGACAGTAAGTCCGAGATGGCAGGGCTCGAGAGCAGTCCCTCCGGACGCCTAGCATATCGAGCTGTATTAAACTGACACCGGATTTTGTAGGTTGGCAGCTGAAATCTGTTTTGCAAAGGAAGATGTTGGAGTACAAAGCGTATGAACCGGCGTTGGACGGCTTTGATACTGTTAACGCCGTTCTGGTAGTGCGGATTTCAACAACAGAACAATATTCTAGTGTTGAGCGAACCAACGCGCTATAGTGATTTTAAAGAGTATACGTCCCTAAAGTTTTTCGCAATTTGGAAGATGCACCCAAGCTGTCTTAATGCCTTATCCACGACCAACCAGCTTGAATAGTTTTGATCCGGCATTTAAACATGAGTTTCCTCGCTAATTATAATCAATATTGGATTTTTTCCCTTTATGAAGTGAAAACATGTAGCTGCTTGTGATAGCACGAAGACTCGCCAAAGTGGTTCAATAAGCCCTCTGATGCACTTTTTAACAAAAATTGAGAGAGCTCCATCCAGTACCCAAAACAAAACCTGTTTTAATCCACCTAGAGGTGCAATTGTGCCTTTCTCATTTCTCCAAACTATGATTTAATAGCTGGTTCGTACAATATAACATTATGGAAATGTCTTTCATTCTTATTACACTTGGTAAGTATATATAAGAGCACCTTTTTGCATTCATCGCGGTATCGGTTTGAATCGGAGTTTTCTATGTGATCGCACTCCACAACCCGTAACTCCGGAGCTGGAAGTCGGATGGAGATGGAATTTAATATCAGTTTCTGGGGACGCCACAAATTTCATTTGAGACTAAGTTGATCAAATCGGTCTAGCCATTTTCGAGAAACCAATATAACCGTTATTCTGAATTTGGATGCTTCCGGATCTGTCGATGGTGGTCAGTGTGGCCACACAGACTTTGAATGACTGTTGGTGACCTAGATCTACAAATTCAACAGTTGTTGGAAAAAAATCACCTTTTTACATTCATCGCAGAATTCGTTAGAACTGGGATTTACTGCGTGATCGTACGTATCACCCTGTAATTCAGGAACCAGAACTTGGATCCACACAAAATTCAACAGCAGCTGATGGACCTTTCATTTAAAATCAAGTTTGTCAAAATCGGTTCAGAAAATTCCGAGAAACCGATGTGGACAAATCAACAAATTTTGTTTTGTAACCATACTCTTCAACTCGTAATCCGGAACAAGATGTCAGTTGAAAATGAAATTCAATAGCAACCTATGGGAATAATATACCTTTCATTTGAATCTTAGTTTGTAAAAATCGGTTCAGCCATCTCCGAGAAACCGATGTGAACATTTTGTTAACAAATCCGCACATACACACCCATACATACACACAGATATTTTGCGATCTCGGCGAACTAAGTCGAATGTTACATGAGACTCGGCCCTCCGGGCCTCGGTTGGAAAATCGGTTTTTTGGAGCAATTGCATAACCTTTCTATATGAGAAAGGCAAAAGAGTAATATTTAATTAGCTTAATTAGCATGAGTTCAATGTTATCTTCATGTGATTATATTTTGAAATGTTGGTGGAATGGGCTTGAAAGTGAAGGGAATGGGGGGTTAGTAGAGTGGTAGTGGAGGATCAGGATGCGTCAGAAATCCTTCATCTTATTTCGGTATACGGAGTGGATGAAGGAAATGCGGGCGTGAGGGTGGTCCAAGGGGAGGGGAGTGATGAAGGAGGGTGGTGTAAGGGCAAGGCGGGGGGGGGGGCGGCGACGCAATACTCAACTGAATATTTTTCCTTCCATTTGAGACTTGGTTTGAGAAAATCGGTTCAGTCATCACCGAAGAACCGATGTGACTTTAATTGTGGAATATGCCCGAAATTCCGGACTTCCGGAATCGTCGATAGTGGACAATATATTCAAAGAATGTTTGATCTATATCTGCGATTAGAAGTAATTTGGTGACCATTTCAATAGTTTTTAGCCTCTGAGGTATTACGATTGTACCGATTTATATGGTAAATTCCAGTTTATCCTTACTAACACCCCTGTTCCGGAAGCAAGAGTCAGAATCGAATGAAATTCAGCAGCAGTCAATGGTATTACTGTATCTTTCATTTGAAATCAAGTTTGTAAAAATCGGTAGAGAATTCGTTGGGGAATGGGTGTGATATTAGCTTAGGAACTTGGCGGGTTCCCCGGGAGCGTTATGAACCGTCATAGGTGGCCAATGTGGTCAAAGCTGCTTTAATTGATCATTAGTGATCCAGACCCGCAAACTAGAGTAATGTTACATCAATTTTAATATGTTTTACAACATTTTAACATCATGGTGGTACCAGTTTATATGGGAATTTGCTGTGTGACCGCACTCTTCAACCCGTAACTCCTGAACCGGAAGTCGGATCGACTAAAAATTCAATAGCAGCTTATGGGAGCGTTATACCTTTCAGATGAAACTAAGTTTGCGAAAATCGGTTCAGCCATCTCTGAGAAAATTGTGTGAGTTTAAATGACACACACACATACACACACACATACACACACATACATACACACACAGACATTTACCGATCTCGACGAACTGAATCGAATGGTGTATGACACTCGGCCCTCCGGGCCTCGGTTAAAAAGTCGATTTTTACAGTGATTGCATAGCCTTTCTTTGTATGAGAAAGGCAAAAAGGTGCAAAATCGGCAAAGTCCCAAAAAGTCGATGTTTATAAAAAAAAATTTTTCGAGATAACATAAAATCTCGACGTTTCATGCATTTTAAAGATGTTTGGCATCAAAAATACGAATTCGATTTCTGAAATTTCATGAGGTCCCCCCTTTGAAAAAAAATTTGAGTTCCGGCTTATATGGGAATTTCATATGTGACCGGACGGTTTAGTCTATATTTCCGGAACCATATAAGCGATCCGTACGAAATTTTATAGACATCTATGGGGATATTATAGCTATCATTTGGGACTAAGTTTGTGAAAATCGGCCCAACCATTTCCGGGAAACTGATGTGGTTTGGTTGGCCGTCGGTGACCTAGAACAGCAAATTTAAGTTGTTTGAGAGACATTTTAGCGAAATTTTGACCATTCTTGCTTTTTTTGCTTTCATCGGAGTATCGGTTTGAATCACAATTTGCTATGTGATCGCACGCCACAACCTGTAACTCCGGAGCCGGAAGTCGGATCGGGATGAAATTAAATAGCCATTTACGGGGACGCAATACCTTTCATTTGAGGCCAAGTTTAGTCGAATCGGTCTAGCCATCTCCGAGAAACCGATGTAACTGTTATTCTGAATTTAGATACTTCCGCCGGGGCTTCCGGAACCGAGGATGGTGGCCAATGTGGCCAAATAGACTTTGAATGGATGTTAGTGACCTAATACTACAAATCGAAGCAGTTGTGGTCATATTTTGGAAAATTTTTCACCTTTATACGTTGCAGAATTTATTAAAATCGACATTTTCTGCGTGTTCGTACTTATCACCCTGTAATTCCGGAACTGGAAGTCGGATCCATTAAAAATTCAATAGCAGCCTATGGGAACGTTGCACCTTTCATTTGAGACTAAGTTTGTCAAAATCGGTTCAGCCATCTCTGAGAAAAATGAGTGACATTTTTGGTCACATACACACACACATACATACATACATACTCACAGACATTTGCCGAACTCGACGAACTGAATCGAATGGTATATGTCACTTGGCCCTCCGGGCCTCCGTTAAAAAGTCGGTTTTCAGAGCAATTGCAATACCTTTCTATTGAGAAAGGCAAAAACATTAATCACAGCAACCAGTAACATTTGCTAAACCATCACCAAAATCTAACTGCCATTATCCAGCATATTATCAAAAAACAACACCTCGATTTTGTTATCATCTGATATTGAAAATGATCCCCCGCCTCATAAAAAAACTTCGCATGCGCTGCTAAATATGTTTGTGTTAGTGTTTATTTCTTGCAATCAAATTAAGGACACTCCATTCCGTTAAATTCAGGCATCAAGCAACGTCCAAAAAAAAACGAGATAAGAAAACCCGAATACATTGCAAATAATTATGTGTAAATGTGTAGTCAAGATGTTGGTCGTTTGGGGTGACATCGACAGACTTTAGACTTCAGAATGACACTTAGCCCCAGATACTGCAGTAAGACATTTCAAATGTCGAAAGTCGTTTCGGCTTAATTGCATAATAATACCCGTGCATTGAATGAGAGTGTGATTGCTTCGTTTGACATTTTCGATAGACGCACTAAATATAGAACATTGCATGAAACTGTTTAACCTCATTTTTCTGAGAGTTCAAAGAGCTTGTTTACTTGGGCTTCGAAAATTTTTGATTCCACCTAGTACGAGAAACTTGGTTCTGATTGCTTTTAAGTTCTATCACCATGTAAACAAGCTCGTTGAACTGTCATTCTTCAAGCATTTCTATTCAAATGGCTTCATCTTGCAAATGGAAATTGAAGTCGAGTGCTACTGTCGAATACGATGAGTTTTCATTCAACGAACTTCAAATATTGGCAACTCTGTGTTTATTTATCCCCATTCTCCCCCAAATCACTAGCTTGCAATCGAAGAAGATAATTGTGACATCCAGTTTGGAGTTATTTTAACGTACCTGCCGATTGATTTCAGTTTGCTTTATCTTTGAAAAAGACAAACTAGGTCCACTTCCAACTGAACGATTTTCGTCTTTCCACTTCATAATTAATATCATTCGAAAAAATAATCTATTCCCATGGCATCGATAGAAAGTTTAGATGCATCCATATTTTTTTATTAGCTCTGTTGATTTTCCAAGTTTATCGATTTTCAATACATATCCCAAAGAATTTTTCTTAAAAGCTTTAAAAGGTTTGATATAACACATAACTCAAAGAATATTGTTCGAATATCGCACGTTCACTTTACAAGCATCACATAAATCATTTTAACTCAGTTTCCTTCCAAGAACATTAACCGCAATTCATACTGCGCAAGCCCACAGCAAAGTTGAGGGGAATGCCCCAGGTCATGAAACAGTCTGGGTTATGCCAAGCCTGCCATTTATCAAGGAATAATGAAATATACAGGTACGCTGAATCGCGCTACATACGCGCACTAACACAAATATGAAGTTATGAATTTTCGAAGATATTACATGGAAATAATAATCGAAATAAAATGTAAATATACTATCCAGATCTTAGGAATATATCCTCACGCAAACTCCGTGATAGTTTTTGATACAATTATCTGTCCATCACTGATATGTATATATACATGGTGTTGTATTATGTGTACGCTAGAACTGGTGATCTTTGTTGTTCATAGGATTGATCGAGCAGAAAATGGAATGTAAGAATTGTATGCAGTGTGTGAAGGAAGATGTGGTGACAGATTTGACGCAACGTGTGTTGAGCTCATAGCAGATCAAATTAGTTCATTCTCAAATAATCTAATTTGGCTTTGTGATGACTGTCGGCATTTTCTCCAAATATGCGATAGAATGGAGTTGCCAACGAAGCCAACAACCGCTGTGGAAAACGACATATTAACGATAAAAAGCAGATCAATGAAATCTTTAGTACGCTGTCAATGCTTGTTCCGAGCGAATCAGTTGGAAAAAGACAATCAACTCCTATTTCATCACCCGTACCTGGCGTACTAACTTGCGTTTGAGTATACAGTAAACAGTAGCTGCGACAACTTCTGAATCGCTCCAGTCATTTCCACTTTTCCTATCCAATGTTGACAGCAATGTGTCTGAAAATGAAATTTCTCTAATGGTTTCCCATTCTCTTGGTATTAGCAGTATCAGTGATATCGAAACGACTAAGCTCGTCTCAAAATGGATGAACTACAATTCGATTGATTATGCGTTGTTCAAAGTCCTTTTGCTCGATCGGTGGAAAACTAGAGTTTTGCAACCGTCATCATGGCCTTGTGGATTACAGTTCCGAGAATTCGTTCGAAGAGAAACTTGGAAACCCGTGATTGATAGATATACCTGATTTGATTCGTTATTGAAATGTACCGATGTAGTTCGAAATGTTATTGTTATTGGTGATACTCTGTACTATTTTAGCGTTCATTTAGACTTATATGGTCCGTTGGAATAATAAATAAATACATATATATATATATATATATATATATATATATATATATATATATATATATATATATATATATATATATATATATATATATATATATATATATATATATATATATATATATATATATATATATATATATATATATATATATATATATATATATATATATATATATATATATATATATATATATATATATATATATATATATATATATATATATATATATATATATATATATATATATATATATATATATATATATATACAGGTATACCTCGATTTAACACACATGCAAAAAAATTTTAATGTTAATGTTACTGAAACGAAATGTTAAGAATCAAAATCAATTTTATTCTATGATCCACTTCCAATACTTAAAGAAACATAATTTATTTTCCTTTTTCGCTAGATTATGTTTAAGAATATCTTTTCTCAGGCTGTATTAAACAGGTGAATTTCTGTGGACATTTTTCAAAAAAAACTTCATTATGGCTCGATTCCTCTTGCAAAAAAATGCAATAGACGATAATGATGGAAGATACTTAAGTCTTCCTTCAATGTACGACTCCTGGTAAGCTCACGGTGTTTATTTATCAATACCGGTGCCAGTCATTACTTAATCTAAACAGAGGAAGCACACAAAAGCAATGTTAGTCCGACACTGATTGTGATTATATTCTTTATATATTACTCTCAACAACTGCAACGGGTAGAGAATGGTCGTTAGTAGAGATTGGGATTCGAATAAACTGTACTGGTGTTTCCGTACGATTTAAGATGATCGAAGACTCTGGATACTTGGCCCCCAGGAGTACCATAATAAATGTTCACGTTGAAAAAGAAATCTAGGAGATAGATCCAATAAATAATAAGCGAATAAAAAGTGTAAAAAAAGGTGATAGATCCAAAAAAATGAAAAGAAGATTTCCGTCTTTGTCGCATGTTACAACGTGGGAGCAGGAAACCAGTGGATCAATTCTTGGCTTTAGACATCACATGCTACGTGGCTATTTTGGAGATCGATAATAGTGACATCAACATTCTAGTAAATTCCACCTGCTCGTCGTACATAAGGATTGTAATTAAAATGTCTTATTCAAATGTTTGAAAATATGAGGGTCGTTTCGGGACATTTGCTGCAGTTATTCTCTGTAAACAGGGCTGTCAGTTGAATACGTGCATAAAGCTGACATACACAGTGTGTAAAATGATTGAAGACAACCTAGTTTTTCTCTACTTAATCCCATTACCACTACCTAGACTGCCACACATTATTGTAATTAAAATGCCTTATTCAAATGTTTGAAAATATGAGGGTCGTTTCGGGACATATGCTGCAGTTATTCTCTGTAAACAGGGCTGTCAGTTGAATACGTGCATAAAGCTGACATACACAGTGTGTAAAATGATTGAAGACAACCTAGTTTTTCTCTACTTAATCCCATTACCACTACCTAGACTGCCACACTTTATTACGAGGACAAGCTTGTCTAGTTTATATTTGTTGGCTTTGAAAAATTTGAAGAGTATGCGGGTCAGGAATTTGAAGAGTATGCTCATCGTACAATACAGCAAATCTTTCCTATGGACAAAGGTACTGGAGGGATAAGGGGGTGTCTAATTTTTTACATACCGTAACTATTCATAACTATATAACTGTCCGAGTATATTGAGCATATTATATTTATTGTATACATTATATTCGGCATATGTTCCATGTTCGTTATATAGATTTCGTGCCGTGTGGTTCCGGTGTTGGAGAAACTCTAAGGCATGTGCTCAAAATATTTGCCATATTTGTGTGTGATGTTTGGTATTTTACGGCATAAATTGTATTTATTGATGATATTTTTATTTTATACGTTTATTTATCGTATACGAAGGTGATCAACTATTGTTGTTTGCGTTCTTTACCACCTTTTTTATGAGATGATTCATCGACAGTGCTGTCTTTGATAATGAGATGCCTGGGTTGTGCACCAGTTTTTTTCGATCTTGTTTGTTTTATTGCGGATAAGTGGTGGTCTTCATTTTATTGTTTTTAGAATTGTGTGCGCCTTGTTGTGTGTGGTCTTGGGTGTTCGTTGCTTTGAAGGCGTTGTGGAAGAACGCGTGTTCGCCGGATGATGCCAATCGGGCTGGCATTTGTTTGGACTGAGCGAATTGATTTCTTTGTTTTTTTTAGTGTATGTTAGACTGACTGCGGAATTTATCCGCAGGACGTTTGATGTACGTGGGGAGTACGCATGGTTTTGCTTGAATGAAATGATGACTGTTGAATCGTGTGCGAGGGCTGAATTTCCTGAGAAGGATCTGAAACCAGTTATCAATTTCATAGTTGGAACCTGTTTACATTTTTCGCGACATGTCAAGCCACCCGTACATTCACGCTCTGCTGAAAATGTCTCATGTCCCAAACAGGTTAGCTTCCAAGCCTCGATGGTTGGTCTCGTGACATGTCATGGAATTTAAATGCGTCATCGGTCTTGAGACTGGTCATGAGGATAATTTACCTGTGGCGCGTAAAGCGATACCAGTCACAAAGTTTACGAACCTGTACAAAGATGAACATTTTGTTATGGTTTGCTAGTTTGACCTGTATCTTATTCTTGATCGTTTAAGTACCGTGCAGTGGCAGATAAACGGAATGGTAGACGCTATATAAATTCAATTATTTTGAACTTTTTGATAATAAATGTAGCGAGTTACGAGGAGTTAAAAATTAATAGTTTTAGACATTTTAAACGTACACTGGGAAGTAAATGCGTCAAAATTGAAAAATTTTCATCTCTTCACAGATAAATATTGTTTGTTATTGCGAGTTAAGAGGTATTGAAAATCAATTGTTTTAGACATTTTAAACGCACACTGGGAAGTAAATGCGTCAAAATCGAAAAATTTTCAACTTTTCACAGATAAACATTGTTTGTTATTGCGAGTTAAGAGGTGTTGAAAATCAATAGTTTTAGACATTTTAAACGCACACTGGGAAATAAATGCGTCAAAATCGAAAAATTTTCAAGTTTTCACAGACAAATATTTTTCGTTATTGCGCGTTACTAGGAGTTGAAAATCAATAGTTTTAGACATTTTAAACGCACACTGGGAAGTAAATGCGTCAAAATTTGAAAATTTTCATCTCTTCACAGATAAATATTGTTTGTTATTGCGAGTTAAGAGGTGTTGAAAATCAATCGTTTTAGACATTTTAAACGCACAAGGGGAAGTAAATGCGTCAAAATTAAAAAAAAAAATCATCTTTTCACAGATAAATATTGTTCATTATTGCAAGCTACGAGGAGTTGAAAATCAATTGTTTTAGACATTTTAAACGCACACTTGAAAGCAAATGCGTCATAATGGAAAAAAAAAATCTACTTTCACACAAAAATTTTATTTGTTTTTGCTAGTTACGTGAAGTTGAAAAACGATAGTTTTGGACTTTTTAGACACACATTAGTAAGTAAATGCGTCAAAATGGAATTTTTTTCAACTTTTCGCTAATTTTTTTTTTGTTTTTCGAGTTACAGTAAGATTCCGTTTTGGCACGTTCCGTTTTTGGCATGCTCCCATTTTGGCACACTCCGATTTTGGCAACAAATGTGTTCCGTTTTTGTCAACATTCTTGTTGTACATAATAAATCTTTTAAAAATGTGCAATAGATATTATTTGTATCAACTGACATTACATTTGACTTTATTTCCAAACATGGGAGTCATATTAATCCTCAAAAGCCCAAATCATTTTTTTTAAATTTTCTTAAAATTGTCTTACAGTTTCAATACTTCACTGTGATAATTTTGGGATGTTTTTCGCTATGTTGTTTTAAAAAAGCGTTATGCATTTAAAGGTTAACTATGTTTTACACTATATGTGTCGAATTTAATGATAATAATAAGTATAGAAATGTATTGTTAATGTTTATTATAATTAATTATAATACAAGTGGTAGCAGTGTAACTAGTGTTAGACGGAATCATTTTTTATAGTCGAATGCAGATGAATGCGCTACACCGCATAATACAACGTCACTACAAAACTTGGCACTAAATTTGCAATACATATCGAAAGCCCGTATTTAGGAATACAAAACTGATAGCTCCCAAACAGTTTACGATGTCTTTTTGAAAATGCATTTTCAGATATAGTGCACTTCATATTCGTAAATGTTGAATTTGCAAACCTCCCTAGGTGCCAAAATTTTCTGGTAAAAAATATAATAAATTAACACCAAACATGAATTCAGCGACGTAAAATTACCTCAATGTAAAGTTTTTATCAAATTCGGATCCCTTTTGAGGTTTCGACCGACTTTTTTATGGAAGGTGATCACTGTGCGAAGACTGAATTTGATAAACATATGAATAAAATTGAATTTTCTTATTTTTTCCTTTCATCTAATTCCATTTCACACATAGTTAAAAATCTTTGAAACATTTTTGAAGTCGTAAATTGAAAATCCAAACTTTAAAAATAAGGTTCAATTTTTGGCACGGTTCCGGTTTTGGCAAGAGCAAAAAATAAAATTGTTGCCAAAAACGGAATCCTACTGTACTAGGATATGAAATCACTAGTTTTGAACATTTTAAACGCACATGGAGAAGTAAATGCGTCAAAATCGCAAAATTCACTTTTTACAGATGAATGTTGCTTGTTTTTCCGAGTTATTAGGACTTGAAAATCAAAAGTTTTGAACATTTGAAATGCGCAACGGGAAGTAATTTCGACAAAATGGAAATTTAAAAATGCGTTTAAAATTAGAGGTGTGGTAAACAACTCGTAATAAAAAACAATGTTTATCTGCGAAAAGTTGAAAATTTTTCGATTTCGATGCATTTACACCTCGTAACTCGCAATAACAAACAATGTTTATCTGTGAAAAGTTGAAAATTTTTCGATTTTGACGCATTTACTTCCCAGTGTGCGTTTAAAATGTCTAAAACTATTGATTTTCAACACCTCTTAACTCGCAATAACAAACAATGTTTATCTGTGAAAAGTTGAAAATTTTTCGATTTTGACGCATTTACTTCCCAATGTGCGTTTAAAATGTCTAAAACTATTGATTTTCAACACCTCTTAACTTGCAATAACAAACAATGTTTATCTGTGAAAAGTTGAATTTTTTTTCGATTTTGACGCATTTACTTCCTAATGTGCGTTTAAAATGTCTAAAACTATTGATTTTCAACACCTCTTAACTCGCAATAACAAACAATGTTTATCTGTGAAAAGTTGAAAAATTTTCGATTTTGGCGCATTTACTTCCCAGTGTGCGTTTAAAATGTCCAAAACTATTGATTTTCAACACCTCTAAACCGCAATAACAAACAATATTTATTTGTGAAATGTTGAAAGAAATACAATTATCTCATTTTCTATATTTCAAATTATCCGCCAAAGTACGGTATCCAATATTTTATCCATTTTCAATACCGGTTCATTGTCGACATGTCACATAACAAGCAAACCTGTTTTTCTATTGTCGCGACCGTTCGCAAACGAACATACATGTCACAGTTCAGTAAATTTACAGCCGCTTGACAAACCAGTTTTGTTTTGAAACATGTACAAATTTTATGACATGTCACGGGGAAAATGTATCGTGTCATAGTGCACGCGCTTGTGTCACATGTCACAAGAATCTGCAAGTTGTACATGTCACGAGCAAACATGCGACCAGTCACCAGATGACTGGTCATAACCATGACATTTTCCAGCTATGATCAATTTGCGGCAGTCGTGCCTGCAAGAAGAACAAATGTGGGAGTGGGCGTAGCGTATTGGTAAATCGATTGCCTTGTACGCAGCGCACCTGGGTTCGGGTCCCGACCCCGCACATAGGGTTAGAAATTTTTCCTAAGAGATTTTTCTAACCCGAAGAGGCGAATGACCTTAAGGTTAAAACCTCTATAATTGAAATAAAAAAAAAAAAAAAAAAAAAAAAAAAGAACAAATGTTTCATTGTCATGTTCATTGGTTTGCTTTTGGTCGGTTGAATCATTATAATAGTTGTTCTCATTGTGTTGAGTGCTTTCATGTACTTTTGAGTAGTGCATGCGGTATATTACTGATTGATACATATTTTGTCATAAGAATAATAATGTTGAAGCTCGAGTATTGTCTCCAAAGAGAACCAAGTTTTTTTTCTTGCATCGTCTGCTTTTTCTGATTTTGGCATTTAATGGTTTTGAAATGGTTAATTGATTTCTTGTTCTAGTTAAGATTTTAGTAGTTAGTATAAAAACACGCGCGCGTCATCGGTTGTAAATTCGACATATAAAGTCGGTCGTTACAGGTACTTAGGTAGTACGGATTTTATACCGCTCAAAATGCACTTCAGTTAACATAACAACGCGCGCGAATAATGATAACTTATGAGTTCACATCCTATCAAATTATTTATGGAGATTAATAATAGTTTTACGTAATTATGATTTCGTTTCTTATAATATAAATACCAAAGATTACACACGATTAATAATACTCTATTTTTTTCGATAAATGTCTCGAGGCAGTAAAAGTAATCGCTTTATATTATATCGTTGTGTCCTTGGAATGTTGTGTTTCTCGGAATACTAAAATCGAAGTAAGGAATAATAAAATCGTTGATGGTTGATTCAATTAAACAAAAGCAACACTCCCGACAGTCGGCTGTTCGGAGTTTAAGTTGCATTTTTTACAAAACGAACATTTCCGAATAATTTCAATAAACGATAAATCTAAAATAAATTCTCGGCAGCCGGCTGCCCAGATCAATAATCACATGATAACAGTTCTGAGAATGACATAGATCGTATCACTTATCAAGGTGAATCCAGATTTTGTCTAACTCTATGCCCCACCCTACTAACAAAAACACCTTCCCGTGGCAAACGTGGAGATGCAGAGGTATACACGGTCTCCATAACAACGTTTGTTACACTAACATTCCTTCCCATCCCCGATGACTGTAAGGACGTGGTCGGCGCCGTTATTGGCATTTCAAAGTATAGAACTCTCGAAACGTGCACATTGAGGATGGATAGCTACTCCCAGGCCCCATTCGTTGATTCTCTGTGCAATTTCGCTTGTTCTGGTCAATCACGGAGTAGCAACTACGAATTGTACAGTCATCATGCTCATGCTCATGCTCATGTAATTAAAATGTCTTATTCATTCTGACTTTTAAACTGAGGTATTGTATCTGTCGTGCACAAAACGATGTAATCCAACTTTTTCCTTAAGGAGAACTATAGCGCTACAATGGCTCGATTTGGTTGTTTTTTTCTGCAAGTAGAACTCCTGTGCTTACAAAACTTCGTGACTAGTCGTTTGCTCGTGGACTCAAGTAGTGTTCTCTTTTCGAATTCTGCGATTATCTGACGGACAGGTTGGTCTACCAAGATAAAGATGAGACACAAAATAGAAACACAAATTTTCTTATTTACTAAAATTAGGCATTGTGCTCTTCATGCACACAATGATTAATCCAACTTTGTTGACTATTCTCATAAGTTATCCTGAATTCTTAGAAAATTTTGCGACGAACTTTATGAAATGACTATCTGTTAGAATTGGCGAATACTTGGCAAGGTTAAGATAAATATGTTGTTTATGTTCAGAAGAGCAATCTAATTGTTTAATTGTGAATATGTGGTTTCTATGTCACTGTTAGGTGGATACAATCAGTAATATCCTCTTAAATATTTCGTGTGATGAATAAATAAATAATTCTATTCGAAAACAAATATTTCTTTTGTGTTTCGATTTTACACAAAATTCGATTTAACATACATGATTGAATCGGAAAATGTATGTTAAATCGAGGTATACCTGTATGACAGTATATCACCCCTCGAGAGGTTCTTAACCATCAACCAAACACCCTATATATATATATATATATATATATTATAATATATATATATATATATATATATATATATATATATATATATATATATATATATATATATATATATATATATATATATATATATATATATATATATATATATATATATTTTTGTCTTTTTCCCTTTTTTTTATTTCGACTATGTTAGTCACATTTTCTTTTTTACGTTTTAACGACATTCAATTAGCTAGAGATTACTGGGTAGGGAAAGTTATGAAACTTAGAGCCATAGTACTCAAGTGAGAGCAAGGATGTGAAGTAAACAGATCGGAAAACTAGAAGTGGCAGGGTCATTAGAACAGGCTTAATATCGTGCGGGCTTAATTTTTGCCTTCTGATAATGAGGGTTCGAGCTTAGGCAGAATAACTACGAATCACTCGAGTTCACTATCATGTGTCCTTGATAAAGGCAGACGTATCTATCTTTACCGTGACAACCGGCGTGCCTCGAGTGATTCGTAGTTATTCTGCCTAAGCTCGACCCTCATTATCAGAAGGCAAAAATAAGCCCGCACGATATTAAGCCTGTTCTAATGACCCTGCCACTTCTAGTTTTCCGATCTGTTTACTTCACATCCTTGCTCTCACTTGAGTACTATGGCTCTAAGTTTCATAACTTTCCCTACCCAGTAATCTCTAGCTAATTGAATGTCGTTAAAACGTAAAAATATATATATATATATATATATATATATATATATATATATATATATATATATATATAATATATATATATATATATATATATATATATATATAGTATATATATATATATATATATATATATATATATATATATATATATATATATATTATATATATATATATATATATATATATATATATATATATATATATATATATATATATATATATATATTCAATTAAAAAAGTTATACGATCTCTCGGAATGCTGCAATTATTTCGTCATTAGGGTGTCCCTTTCCACATTAGACTGGTTCAAAAAATCGTGATTTTTCAAAAGCTGATTTTTTTTTAAATTTATGACTTTTGATCCGCTGAACCGATTTTCATTGGTTATAGGTCAATTGAAAGGTATTTAAGTGTAGTTTCAAGAAAAAACTATTAACTTTTTGAAAAAATATTGAGTTTTATATGAACAAAATACGCATTAAATGATTTGCCTTTCGCATATAGAAAGGTTATGCAATCACTCTGAAAATCGTCAAACTAATCCCGGCCCGTCATATCCCATTCGATTCAATTTGTCAAGATCTGAAAAAGTCTTGCATCGGTTTGTTTTAATTTTAACAAAGAGTGATGTTTATTGTTATTTATTGTTTATTTGTTGTAACTTCACCAACAGACTCCGTGGTCCCAATGGTGGTTGCTTAAACTAATTGCATTTTAGAATAGAGAATATTTTAGCTTTAATCGAATTCCTCGTCCGAGTA